>NC_061511.1:28877750-28989365 GCF_022539505.1 Lolium rigidum
TGGAGTAAGTCTTGAGCATGTTTTTTCTCCTCCATCGCTGACATCTTTAGTTTGCCTATCTCTCATTACCTCCATGATTCTTGCTCCATCTTGAGGGGAAAGAGAGTGGAGATCTAGATCTACAATTCACCAATCAAAATCCCCTCTTTGTGATGAAATCCATAGATCTAAATTTTGGAGAAATTTGGTGTTCTCCTCTTAAGGTTGTTCGTCCCTTTCTCTCATCCATTGTTGGCCATCTTAAGAGCTTGATATCTTTTATCCCTCCTCAAATCTTGTTGCATCTTGGTGATGGCCGCCTGAAAGGCTAGGATCTCCGCCCACCTCTTGGCCTGCCGCGTGCGCTCGGCTTCTCCCGTCGTCGCCTGCTGGTGGGAGCTCCCTCACACACTTCTCGATGGCCGCTTTCACCACCGCGAGGTCGCAGTCGCCTTGCACATCCCGGTGGGCGGTCTTGAAGGAGGCAACTAGGGCGGTATGTTAGCCGAACGACGGCTCTTCCTCCACGATATCGTCATCCTTATCAACGATCTGGTCCTCCTCCTCCTGCTCCACGTCCTCTACCTCCGCCGCCACCCACTCTGATTCGCGCTGCATGGTGGGCTGCGTGAACCGCTCGTGAGCAGCCAACGTGGGCTTAGCCCACTTTGTCTGCAACTTGCGATGCATGGCGAGGTGGAGGAGAGGGCGCTGGAGAGGGAAGAAGAGGAAGGGCCGACGAGTGGTTTGAGAGAGGGCGAGGTAACGCGCACCAGCTTATAAGCCGTTGGCCGTGGCGGGAATCTTTGGCGCGAGGGTGAGAGGAGACACCATTTCCCCCGCGCATGAACTATCCCGCGCTCACCCCCTCGCACCATCGCATCTGCCATGGACATTTCCCGTCGAGCGTGCCATGGTAGCGCCGTGAGGTAAGACGAGTTACTAGTGTGCGACCCAAACGGACGGAAGAACATCGATACGCCGTCACTATCTGTGTGGCAGCCAAACAGACATAATCGAACATAAAATGTGTCCAATTTAGGCGACAGTGTTTGGGATGGCCTGACGAGCACAATTGCAAAATTCGGATTAAAAATTCCTATCTAGGAAATTCACGTGTCTAATGATTGCATAGCCTTCAAACACAATTGCCAAAAATAATTTTCTCTCCTTCCACATTTGTCTAGATAAGATAGGTACGTATCTAGACAAGATCGAGCTTATTTTAGAAAGAAAGAAAGGAAAAACGGTGTCAATTAATTTGAAACTACTTCCGGGGTTTCAAATTAATTAACTAAATTTTATGTAGATACACATATATCTAGATAAAAATAAGTCAATTGATCAATCTGAAAGAAAGACAATATTATTTCACTTGTAAAAGTATGTACGTATCCAAATTTTAGTCCCAGTGGATCAAACCCGGAGAAGAAAAGGTATTCCAAGTTTCCCGCACTACACTGCCTACTTCGGTACTTTCCCCTGATTGGATTGGATTGGATCCGACTGGTCGCTCTGGACGCAGGCGGCGGCGCGGAGGCAAAGGGAGATGCGATGCGGGCGGTATGGCGCAGGGGGTCGGTGCGGCTCGTGCTCGTCTCAGCCATCGCCTGGGCGCTGCTCGTCCTCCTCGCCCTCGCCTTCCACATCTGGTCCTGCACCTCCTCCGTCTCCTTCCTCTCAGGTAACGCCCACCCCACTCCCTTCTCTCTCTCACTCGGTCAGTCTCTCCTGCTGCTCATTCACGAGTCGTCGTCATGCTTTGTGCTAATTCTGCCTGCTTGGTTGTCACTGGATCGACGATTGCTTGGTGTGTAACGTTGCCATCAGCGTACATATCTCCGGGCGATGCAATGCCGCTCTAGTCGTCATGCTTTGTGCTTTCAATGGATTTTAATCACTCAATTGATGACGCTTGCTCTAGGATTGCTAAGGGCATTAGCAATGGTGGCATACACAACTAGCTGCTTCATGTATTGTAAGAAACAACATGGTAAATTTTATCTCTTCAATGGAATCTACAACTTTAGTCAGAAAAAAGAGATAAGGGACCCCACAAATATGACATTATGTATCTCTTTCTCTCTCCAAAAAGCATGCTTTTAGGACTGAAGATCCCACTTCTTGAAGAGGAGGCTGCCTCCTCATCCGAACCTACTTTGGACCACCCGAACCTAACTAAAGGTGTGAAGCAGCACCTCTAGGGCAGTGCATTGGGCATGCCCTAACATAGATTTTCTTGATTGAAAGCCACACAGAGTTTTGTGACCGCTGCAGTGTGACAATGCGGCAGAGCTGCTGCTGCTTCTGTTCATTCCGGACCACATTTCTAGTCTAGATTAAATATATGTTGGTCCCTCTGTTAGGAGTAGAACTGCTTTCTGCCTACAATGATCCTTTTGTGTCATCATGCTGACATGGTCTGCGATGTTTTACGTCGTTGCAGCTCTCTGTAAAAACGACAGTAAAGTTCTCTACACTTTGGACCCGACGGGTCTCTCGTCGAAACCACTTCACCGTAAGATTGATACCGTACCATTTTTTTAAAACGCTAATTTGTCCTCTTTCGTATTCTAAACACTGGTTACTTTATTCTACAGGTTGCTCGATACCCATCGCAGATGATCCAGATGCTGTTGTGATTCCAAAGAGGACTCCCAACGCGATCGTAAAAAAACTGTCGTTCATAACAGTTGACGAACAGGACAAAGATTCTCCGCCGCTGTTTGGAGGACGCCAAAGCTGGAAACAGAGAGAGGAAAGCTTTAAACTGAATGCTACCATGAAGGTAATTGGTTGCCTTTATCATGTGTGTATCTGCTTCCCTGTCTTACAAAAGTCTACTATGTAGCATTTCTGTTTGTTATATACTGAAGAGAGTAGTGATGAATCTGTGGGAAACAGCTACATTAATTAAATTTCAGTAGATTTGCACTGAAACATGTATGGATTTATCCTCACTTCTAAATGTGTGGATATGGTATTCATGCACTTGCATGATTAACTCAGGAATAACCCAATTCGGTAGTGTATTTTTTGATGAATTTAACAAACAAAAAAAACAGTATTCTGAATATTTGAAGCTTGATGATTCACTATGCACTTGTTCTGCATGTGGCGTCTCTGCAAGTTTAATGGATAAGGCGCACATGATGTACAATCTGGGTTGGAAACATCCTTAAGCTGTTTACCTGAAACTTACTCTATTTAAATTTCATGGAGTTTGCTTGCTACAGATGGTAACATTTAATTTGGGAAAAGTATGCAAACGACTAAGTTTATTGTCTGCAATTATGTACTCATTGGTGTGATTCTTTTCATTCTTCGAGTAGAACACACAAAGTTACTAAAATCTGTACTTAAGTTGGTAACTTGTTAGTTGCAAGATGAAATATCAATTGCAATTTATTCTTTGTGTCTAAAGCAAATTGATCATAGGTCTTCATAAGTAATAGCTTACTCTCACCTCTTATTTTCTTATGTACGGAATCTTCCAGTGTTAATGGTTTATTTTTTAATTCACTGAACTTCCTTCTGAGTGGACAATGATGTTGTGGTATATGCTCAGGTGCACTGTGGATTTATGAAGAACAGCGGTGCGGACATGGATGATGTCGACATTGAGTATATACAGAAATGCAAATTTGTGGTTGCCTCTGGTATTTTTGATGGTTACGACGTTCCTCATCAGCCATCAAATGTTAGCCTTCGCTCTCAAAAGCTGTTCTGCTTCTTAATGGTGGTCGACGAGGTATCCCTTGACTTTATTGAAAATAACGTCACTGTCAAAGTCGACGGTGCAGGGGGAAAATGGGTTGGTATATGGCGACTTATAACGTTGCACCGCCTTCCATTTGATGAACCAAGAAGAAACGGAAAAGTGCCAAAGATATTGACGCATAGACTATTTCCTCGAGCTTGGTATAGCATTTGGATTGATGGGAAAATGGAGCTTATGGTTGATCCGCTGCTTATTCTTGAAAGGTCTATTTTTATCTGCAACCTCAAACAAATTCTTCTGGTTTGTTGTTGGGCTGAAAACAGATTTAACAGGGCAATTATTTTTACAGATACCTCTGGAGGGGAAAATACTCATTTGCAGCAGCTGTCCATAAGCATCATAGGAGCATATATGAGGAGGGTGATGCAATTAAACGGAGGAAGCGATATGCTCGGCCTTTGGTTGATCTTCAGCTGAAGATATACTATCACGAGGGGATGGAGCCTTGGGACACAAAGAAAAGGATGCCTAGTGGTTAGTGCATTAAATATTACCCACTAAGTGAAGCTGCTAGGAAAAAACCATATTGCTACCATAGTTTCCTTGATTATGGGTGCTGATTGAAGAATTTGGAACCTGCAGATGTGCCAGAGGGAGCGGTGCTGGTCAGGGAGCACACAACGGTAACTGATCTATTAGCTGCCTCTGGTTCAACGAAGTCAATCTTTTCACGCCCCGTGACCAGCTCAGCTTCGGCTACGTGGCTCATCGGCTGGGAGACGCTCTTAAATTCTTCATGTTCCCCAACTGCGAGTACAACTCGTTGTTTGTCTTGCACAGACACACAAGGGAGCACTCGTCGAAGGTCGAGTGGGCTAAAACGGTCGATGAGATTGTGAAGAAGGGGTTGAAGGAGAGCAGGGGAGGACTAGGGCTGTGGACTCCGTATCCCACAGACCTTGGCTCTCTCGATTTCCCCGCTGTAAAAAGAACTTATCAGGCAGGCTAGGCAGGCTGGAGAAATGTTTGGTGACTGCAAAGTAGAATCCGTAGTTTGCTGTAGATTCTGCTGCGGATGAAATAGGGATTCACTGGCTAGTTTTTGGAGGTCTGTTGCTTCCAGTTCCGTGCCGAATTTCTAAGAAAAAGCTGTAATTATGTGTACAAAATTATGGACTGGAGCTGATCGATTCTAGTGACTAACCATCAGCATGTCGAGTAGAAATGTTGTTCTAGAAGTTGTGTATAACTGGCAACAAAAAGAAAATAGTGAAAATAGTACCATCGGATAAAAAGAATATCTCTGCAGCAACAAGACGATCAGGTTAGATACATTCGAATATGCCACAAGAATAATTGATACATACAAACGATCTCCTCTACATTCTCCGATCTACCAAATGTCTACATTCTCAGAAGGAGCACACCCAAATCATTCAGGCCTCATAGGAAACAGCTTGATTGTACAAAAGAAAAGGCCGGTCTCCAGGGAGCGTAACGGAGGGCGCGTCCATGCGTGCCACGTGTCATGGCCTGTGTGCGGTACAGCGGTAGAGCGTCCCGTTCGCCGTGGTATTTTTCATTTCGTGTCCACTATTGTTTTGCCGTTTAAGGCCTGGTTTTTTTTATAGAATACAGCACTTTATTAATCACAATAAATCATTACAAAGACTCTTTCGGATACAATCCGGGGCAGAATTTCTAACAGAGAGCTCCGCAGAGCGTGCTGAAATATGTGCAGCTTGATTACTTTGATCAAGGGTGTGCTTGAAGGTTACCCGCAAAAAAAAAAGGGTGTGCTTGAAGGAGATATCAGTGAACCCGGGAACATAATATTTTATATCCTGGATCACCACCCCCACCATGCTACGATCCAGCTCTGTACAGTTTAGACGCTGGATCATCGAGAGGCAGTCCGAGACCATCATAACCTTGTCAAAACCCTCCTCGACGGCCAGGGAAACTGCGTGACGACAAACAAGCGCTTCGGCGAGCTCTGGCGATGTAACCTCATCATGAAGTTCGGTGCAAGCGAGCAAACACTCACCACTGTGGTTTCGGTACAAGTGTTTTTGCTTTTTTTAGGGTAAACAGGCCACCGTTTTATTCAATGTTTAAGAATTGAGCGCTTGAAGTGTAGTTACCCAGGCCAATCTCATAATACACGAGACGGAGGAAATGATAGAAAAACGGACGGCATCGGAACCACGAGAGCCTAATGGGCATATGGCACACTATACTAGGAGACCACGCCACCTGGCCCATCTTGGCCCTCTACAAGGCCCGAGTGAGGTCCAGGTGTTGCAGGTCTTTATTTTCCATAAAAACTTGTGTAGTGAAAATCAGAGTCCTTTTGAGTTCACGAAAAGGTCCATAAAAGTTAAAAATACAAAAACAGGATTTTTCTAGAGATAATACAAAAACCATTTATCATGATTATAACCACTTATATGAATCAATAATGATGGAATATGGCGTCATAAACTACAAAGAACATGTACGCATTTTACATGTATTAGTTGCCCCGCTGATCCGTGCCTTTGGTGGTGTATGAGTGGTGTTGTTGTGGATGTCATGCCGCCGATAAGGTATTCTCTTCAGTCTGAAGTGCTACATCTATGCTTCTCCGGGAAATGTACTCGTGGTGGATGTGAGATGGTGGTACTGCAACTGCGAACCCCGGTTTTGGGTTGCGGTGTAGGTGCGATGCTGCGAATCAAGACCTCCCTATAGACAAGAACAATAAGTCGGACAAGGACCCAGATGCCAACGCCACGATAAGATATCCTTCATGGATCCAAAGACCATTGTTCCCGAACCCAAAGGACAAGACCACATTCCATCTTTTCCACTTCAATCCAGCAACCGCTCTCCGATTCAAAACACGAGCAATATTTTCTATGTGCGGCAAAATCATATCGCATTGTATATCTTGTGGTTGTTCGGGGGTAGATAGCGACTCACCTAATAATTAAATATTGAGTGCTCGGAGATTGTTTTTCTTGTCCTGGATCCATTAAAATTCATGTAGCTCACACATGCCATTGTTTTGCCATGTTGACCAACGTTTAATATGCATTGTAGTAAAATAATTTGAAATATATAATTGTGTGTTGGGATCTAGTTTCTCTTAATTAGATAAGTTGCATTGCATCATATCTTACATACCATGTCTATCATCTTGAACATGTCAGGGCTGCTATAGTAGTAAGATTTGCATCCGTTGTTTATTCTAGCATTTGCTCTTCCCAGATAGGATCACGAAGTGGTGCTTATGCAGGGTTCGTAGCATAGTAAACATAAAATTTCTACCGCAAGACCGAATAAAATCAAGATCTAATCTACTAGATTGAAACAACGAGGTAGATGACAAAGTACCCTTGAAGATCCAAAGCATTAACGAGATCCTATCTCGTAGTTGATGCAGATGTACACTTGACGAACTTCGGCGCGTGTTGAAGTCATTTCCGGTGCTGCGATCGGGCATCACTTCCGTACTGGGTCACACGTACTAGGGACTCTGGTTTGTTTACAAAATACACATGCACTAATGTTTCCAATTAATACAATTATAGCATAGAATGCAAACATTTATCATAAATACAAAGATATAATAATAGCCATTTTATTATTGCCTCTTGGGAATATCTCCAACAGATGTGAGATCCAAAAAAGTTCTCCAGCAGTTCTTTTGCATTTTTTTCACATGTGAGCCCTCTTCCCTTCACCTATTTTACATTTCATATCTTGCTCTTTATTGTTATCCTTATGTTCCGATTATTTTTGAGTTATGCACCCTATTCCACTTGTTTACCCTAGTAAGACGTGTTTCATGTCCATTACCTATCATCTGTTGTTTGTTGTTTGGCAAGCTTCGCGAGTCGTAGTGCATGCTAGGTTGTCTTGTTGTTTATCTCTATTTTGTTATCGAGATATGTTGGGAGGTTGTTACATGTCTCATATATGAATAATGTTGGTGAAGTTAATCAGGATAAAACAAATTGCAACTAAAATTTGATGTGGATAACTTAATAAGTGGAATAGGTGGACCCCTTTGCGCAATCATCAAATCTTTGTCTCGCATGTGTCATCTAGGACCCGATTTCTTATTATCTGTTCCAATATTGACAGCTCTACCCGTACGTGGGGGAATGGGACCCCATCACCTACTACCTTTCTTGAGTCTGTTTAGCGAGAGTCATAACCTTGATTTTATTTGGTCATATGCACGATATGCATGATTTATTTCATGTTGCTTTCGGGTGTTTATATTATGTATTGTGCTGCATCTCGTGGAACTTTTAGCATCGAAAGCGGTTGTTCAGACCAGCTCAGTAGTTGACACAAACTTCTGGGTCTGTTTCGGAGCTCCCGCTAGACTCCATCATGGATAGCTTAGTAGGGTGGTTCCCCTTAAACTTGCTTGTATCATTGGAAAAAGGTCTTCTTGTGAGACTCCGGCTTTAGAAAGCGGGGTTGATGATGCATATGGTTACATTTGGGCAACCTCTACAGGGTGTACATCTTATCGATAAACCATGTACGCGGTTATAGATGACTTGGAGCGCATATGGCCTGATCATAGAACAACTTACACCGTATACTTGTTGTTAACAACTTGTATAATAATATAGCATTACTACAAAGTAATAAAACTTGCCAACCATGTGAGTGTCTTTACATTGCTTCTTCGCTATGAGTGAAGGAGAGTTGTGTATTTGTTTGGGTTATGTTTATTGTAGTTTCTAGTTGGTTCCTTTATGCGCTCTCTTATCTTTCTGAGTAGACAGATGTTGTAGCACGTCTCTATTGTTTTTTAGTGCAAGCTTTGCGGCCGCTAAGTCCACCATATAGCCAAGCGAGCATGATACGTCTCAAACGTATCTATAATTTCTTATGTTCCATGCTACTTTATTGATGATACTCACATGTTTTATACACACTTTATGTCATATTTATGCATTTTCCGGCACTAACCTATTGACAAGATGCCGAAGAGCCAGATTGATGTTTTACTTGTTGTTTTTGGTTTCAGAAATCCTAGTAAGGAAATATTCTCCGAATTGGACGAAATCAACGCCCAGGGTCTTATTTTTCCACGAAGCTTCCAGAAGACCGGAGGAGATACGAAGTGGGGCCACGAGGCGCCGACACAACAGGGCCGCGCGGCCAGGACTAGGGCCACACCGCCCTGGCGTGTGGGGCCCTCGTGACGCCCCCTGACCTACCCTTCCGCCTATAAAAATCCTTCGTCGCGAATACCCCAGTACTGAGAGCCACGATACGGAAAACCTTCCAGAGACGCCGCCGCCGCCAATCCCATCTCGGGGGATTCAGGAGATCGCCTCCGGCACCCTGCCGGAGAGGGGAATCATCTCCCGGAGGACTCTTCATCGCCATGATCGCCTCCGGATTGATGTGTGAGTAGTTCGATCCTGGACTATGGGTCCATAGCGATAGCTAGATGGTCGTCTTCTCCTCATTGTGCTATCATTGTTGGATCTTGTGAGCTGCCTAACATGATCAAGATCATCTATTTGTAATGCTACATGTTGCGTTTGTTGGGATCCGATGAATATGGAATACTATGTTATGTTGATTATCAATCTATCATATATGTGTTGTTTAAGATCTTGCATGCTCTCCGTTGCTAGTAGAGGTTCTGGCCAAGTTGATACTTGTAACCCCAAGAGGGAGTATTTATGCTCGATAGTGGGTTCATGCCTCCATTTAATGCGGGACGGTGTGAGAGAAAGTTCTAAGGTTGTGGATGTCTTGTTGCCACTAGGGATAAAACATCAATGCTTTGTCTAAGGATATTTGTGTTGATTACATTACGCACCATACTTAATGCAATTGTCTGTTGTTTGCAACTTAATATTTGGAAGGGGTGCGGATGCTAACTCTGAAGGTGGACTATTTAGGCATAGATGCATGCTGGATAGCGGTCTATGTACTTTGTCGTAATGCCCAATTAAATTTCACACTACTCATCATGATATGTATGTGCATTGTCATGCCCCCCTTATTTGTCAATTGCCCAACTGTAATTTGTTCACCCAACATGCTTATTCTTATCGGAGAGACCCCACTAGTGAACTGCGGACCCCGGTCCATTCTTTTACATCGAATACAATCTACTGCAATACTTGTTCTACTGTTCTTAGCAAACATCATCTTCCATACTATACATCTAATCCTTTGTTACAGCAAGCCAGTGAGATTGACAACCTCACTGTTAAGTTGAGGCAAAGTATTTGGATTGTGTTGTGCAGGTTCCACGTTGGCGCCAGAATCCCTGGTGTTGCGCCGCACTACACTCCGCCACCATCAACCTTCAACGTGCTTCTTGACTCCTACTGGTTCGATAAACCTTGGTTTCTTACTGAGAGAAACTTGCTGCTGTACGCATCACACCTTCCACTTGGGGTTCCCAACGGGCGTGTGCTTTACGCGTCAACAGAGCACAACTTATTTATAGTCTCGCTAAGTATGTGCCTTGCTACTCACGCTCTGCATGCTTTCCCCCTCATTTGTCGGCAACCATTGGTCCGATTCTTTTGAGTTTTGACAGGTATGAGATCGCCGATGTTAGCAAGAGTTTACCCTTTCGGCTTGACCTGGGTAGGGTTATGGACGCCATTAATTATCTTTAGGACTCTTAGGGTGTGTTTGGTAGCCTGTGTTACTTCGGATTCACTCTCCCACCTAAGATATCTAACTTCATACAAGCTAGCCTGAGATTTTGTGGTGTGTTTGTTAGCTTGTATGTGTTGGGAGAAGTTGAACTGATACTTTGTTTGGCAGCCCGTATGGGCTCAGATCGGCCCCAGAATTAAGGGTGTGTTTGGTAGAATGGGGGAACCTAGATATTTTCATCTCAACCTAGCTCAACCGACTATTTGTTGTTTGTTAGCCTAGATCGGACCATCTTAGCGGTGCCCCACCACGCACAAAAAAGGCCTCTCAGCACACGTCCTGCGGCGGGCCATGCTGGGAGATTCTTGGGAGGTCGCCGGGGCCGGCCACCGGAGCCACGGCTTCACCGACCGGAGGAGGGAATGGGACCGCGATGGAGCACGCGTCCATGGGATGGGTTCTAGGGCGGGGGAGGTTGTGGAGGCGCGGGCGAGTGAGCTCGTGCTCGAACTGGCCATGGCGGAAGAGTGAGGTCGTGCTCGTGCTTGACCCGGCCATATCAGGCGGCCACAGGGCTACGACAGGTCATGCCGGAGGCGACCTACTGCGCCGGCGAGCTAGGAGGGGAACATAGCGAGGTCAGGGATGACGCAACAACAAGCAAAGAAGAAGCAATACACAATATCCACATTCCCCAGTTGATAGCTTGACCTAAGAGACCACTCTCTCGGTCTCGGTGCATCCAGCAGCTCTTAGAGCCCCTCAATGCAATTTAGCCCACTCTCATCAGCTACTTTCCCTACGAGGAGTAGAAGTCTAGCCAGCCGGCGTCATCGATCTAACCTGCCACACCATTACTAGGACATATGACTTTTACCGGGGATCATCCCGGGACCTAAACCTTTGTACATCGTGGGTGCCTAAGGTTGTCAAATCGTGACCACAAACCACCTACTTAAAAATCTACTGTCACAAATCGCACTCTCACACTTCTGTCATTGCTATCTTGCCTTTGTACTTGTACCTATAACAGCCTGTTACAACAGAACCCATACGTCTCAAGTATCCATCTTAATAATCTATGTGGAAATTTAACAACCGGTTAATTATGTTGATTGGAGGCTGAATCCACTACTTAAATGGGTACCAACATCAAAACAAAGCAGTATGAATGGCGAGGTGAGAAATAAGTGAGACTAACAAATTAAAAATATATATACTGATATGTAGATCAATAGGTCAAACTGACAAAAAAAATTAAAACAGACAAAGAAATATATATTCTCACTCCATGGGAAGCTAATCTAATGAGTCATCAACCACAACCACATCAGGAGTATATCTCCATATCCATCACCAATATGACTCACCAAACCTGCGGCCAATAGTACACTGCAGAGATCAACACCATCACTCACTCCGCACCACACCACTTCATCTGAAACCACTGAAAGAATATGCATGCGTACACGGCTTCCCTTCTAAACTCCAACCACTAAAACAACACAACACATCGCCTTTTTTTTCACAAAATCAAATTATCAATTCAAAATGCTACTACCTTAGATTATTTTTATCTAGTTATAATTAAATTGGAACAGGGGCAAGAATCTACCTACAGCCTGCCACCTTCTCGAACTATATATATAGTCCCAAGTGGTAGTAAGTTTACCGCTCTTGTACTCCAAACCTAACCATGTTTAATCATATAGCCTTTCTACTTTTGCTACCCAAGAATATATACAATTCATATGCTACATACGACTAGTATGAATCACATGCCGGGTATCATTGCCACAATTGTTAAGCCCATCCAATCCCCCCATGATATGTTCTCTTCAGAATCCTTCCGTGTGCTCCTCTTCTTCAGCTTGGTGATCTAGTTGTTAGATTATTAGGCAATTTCCGTGTGAGTTTAATTACCGAAATCAACATTACAGATGCACAAGCATACTTAACCATACACATCAGACTAAGCACATGCATCAGATCTGAACATGGAACAAGTAGCAGTGCAAGGTAGGAGAGGAAAAGCACGTACATCGCGACCGGGAAGGTCGCACCAGCAGCAGCACCACCACCATGGGTATTGTTGATGTCGCCCATGGTGTAGGCGGATCTGTCGATGAAGCAGCCGGGTCGTCGAAGAAGAGGACGTGCCAGCAGCGGAGCGACCGCGCCGAGACGCTCCCCAAAAACCTTATCGCCCGTCTCCCGGTGCAGGATCTCAACGGACGGAGTTTCGGAGGCCTGCTCTCCCGGACGGCTGTGCACGCAGACGCCGGGATGGGGAAGACTAGAGAGTAGCGCAGCAAAGGAACTTCACGAGAGAGAGGGACTAGAGAGTTCTGAGAACTGTGTATTTCTCTAGATCTGATCTGTCTCCTTGTATAGCCTGGGAAGCCAACCCGACCGTGTTGACACGCGTAGGAAGCCAGGGACACGCGGCGAACATGCACATGCAGGTTGACACGTACCCAACACAGTTGGTGCACCAAGCAAAAAGTTTAGGCTTCCTTGAGTGTGTCTCGAACTCGAACTCGAACTCGAGTCACGAAACGCGACGTGCGTGACGAGGCGAGGCGGGGCGGGCGGAGGAGGAGGAGTGCGCGAGGGCTCTTTCTATTCTCACTCACTTGGAATGACTAGAACAGCAGCCCTTATATACCACTCCAACTCTCTCCCAACTAGCAATGTGGGACTAAACTTTGTCCCCCAAGGGTCGTCCTAAGTTGCCAACGTGATGGGCCTTGAGATTTCAGGAATTGCTAGACTATATGGGCTGCCTTGCTGGGCTGCAGCCCATCTACATTCAACAATCCCCCACCAGATCTCATATGCACATCGCATGACACATTAGTTCCATTCATCTGTTTGATATACCCGCACTTCGTGTGGAGACCGTTAAGTTGAACTTCCACTTAGGCAAGGTGCTACGCTTGACTACAACCTGAACAATGGACTATGCCTTGAATTGTCGGTCTTTGTGCAGCAAGTTTCGCTCAATGCCGGCATCGGTACTAGGCTACCATAGCCTTCCCCTCGGTGGAGCTTATAAGTCATACTCCTCGGCCTTTCATGAGCTTACTAGAGATTCACCCAAATCTCCCACACTATGACCCAGTAGTGTCACTCATATAGGTGTGTTCTTCAAAGATCGCCCCAGTAGGACAGCGTCTTCGCTCATTAAGAGCCGCTCAGAACACATTAAGACATCGTCAACCTCGCCTTACAGTAGCTATGAGAGAATTGCATCGCGGCAGGAGTGGGAGTATTATATTTTCTCTCAACTCAGTTACTCCGGTTTGTTTTCCCAGGTCCTACTTCACGGAGTTTCCGATCACATAGGTTGGGTTACCCCCTCGGCAACTCAAGTGGGTCTCAAACCCATCTCCCTCGATGCAAGGTCTATCATATTTCTTGATAGTCCTTTTGTGAAAGGATTTGCCAGATTTTTAGCACTTTGTACATAATCCAATGCTATCACTCCGAGTTCTTCAGTTTCTCGACTGACTTCAATCTCCTCTTGATATGTTTGGAACTTTTCATATTATCCTTAGAACTTTTCACTTTGACAATCACGAGTTTGATTATCACAGTTCATGAGGATGGCCGGTATTGGTTTTTCAACCATAGGCAAGTCCATCAAGAGCTCACGAAGCCATTCCGCTCGACGGTAGCTCGTATCTAATGCTGTAAGTTCTGCTTCCATAGTTGACCTCGTTAAGATGGTCTCGCTTGCAAGACTTCCAGAAACGAGCGCCACCACCAAGAGTGAAAATATATCCACTTGTGGCCTTCATTTTAGCATCAGAAATCCAATTGGAATCACTATACCCTTCAAGTCCTCTTGGATACCCGGTATAATGAATTCCATAACTCATGGTTCCCTTTAGATGGCGCATCACTCTCTCAAGAGCATGCCAATGATCATCTCTCCGGGTTGGCCACAAACCGGCTAAGTTTGCACACGAGCAAACGAGATATCAGAGCCTCGTAGCGCAAGCTAAATACATGAGTGAACCAATGATTTGAGAGAATCTCAATTGATCTTTAGTTGCCTTTTCATTCTTTCGAAGCAAGACACTAGGATCATAAGGCGTGAGAGAAGATTTGCAATCAGCATAACCAAATCTGCTCAACACCTTCTCAACATAATGAGATTGCACAAGTGTAATCCCATTATTCTCATCTCTCAATAACTTGATGTTCAAAATAACATCAGCTTCTCCAAGATCTTTCATCTCGAAACACTGAGATAGGAAGGTTTTTACCTCCTCAATCACTTTGAGACTTGTCCCAAAAATTAGTATGTCATCCACATACAAGCATATGACAACTCCCTCACCCCCACCATGGCGGTAATACACACATTTGTCGGCTTCATTAACAACAAAGCCCACAGATGTCAAAGTTCTTTCGAACTTCTCATGCCATTGTTTGGGTGCTTGTTTAAGACCATACAAAGATTTCTTTAATTTACACACCTTTCTTTCTTGACCTTGTAGTACAAAACCATCGAGGCTGTTCCATGTAAATTTCCTCGTCCAACTCTCCATTTAGGAAAGCCGTCTTAACGTCCATTTGATGAACGAGAAGACCGTGTGAGGCAGCCAATGACGGTAGTACTCGGATGGTGGTCAATCTCGCCACAGGTGAGTAGGTATCGAAGAAATCTTCGCCTTCCTTTTGGGTATAGCCTTTGGCTACAAGCCGAGCCTTGTACTTCTCAATAGTACCATCAGCTCGAAGCTTCTTCTTAAATACCCATTTACATCCTACAGGTTTGCACCCATAAGGACGCTCGCGATAACTCCCACGTTCCATTAGTCAAGATGGAATCCATCTCGCTTTGAACCGCTTCCTTCCGATAGTCCGCATCGGGAGATGCGAGAGCTTCCGAAACGGTAGTGGGAGTATCATCCACAAGATACACAATGAAATCATTACCAAAAGACTTTGCAGTCCTTTGTCTCTTACTCCTTGTGGGAGCTTCATTGTCATCTTCATCAGAATCTGAACTCTCATCATCAGATTCGTCATCAGACTCCATAGGAGTTTCATGTATTGGATCAGATTCCCAACTAAACATGCCATGCATATCTCTCATAGGAAATATGTCCTCAAAGAATGTAGCATCTCTTGATTCAAAGATGGTGCCAACATTCATGTCGTCCACTCCAGATTTCACCACAAGAAATCTATAAGCAATGCTATGGGCAGCATAGCCAAGAAAGACACAATCCACGGTTTTTGGTCCAAGCTTTCGCTTTTGGTGATTGGCAAATTCACTTTAGCCAAACAGCCCCAAGTTCGTAGGTAGGAGAGTGTTGGTCTTTTCTTTTCCCATTCCTCATATGGGGTAATCTCTTTATTCTTGGTTGGAACACGATTTAGGACATGACACGAAGTCAATATAGCCTCCCCCCACCATTCCTTGGATAAACCCGAAACATCTAACATGGCATTAACCAAATCTGTTAGAGTACGGTTTTTCCTTTCCGCAATCCATTGGATTGTGGGGAATTGGGAGGCGTCCTCTCATGGATTATTCCATGTTCCGCACAGAATAAATTGAACTCATTAGAAAAGTACTCTCCACCACGATCGGACCGAACCCTTTTTATCTTTCTTTCAAGTTGATTCTCAACTTCAGCCTTATAGATTTTAAAGAAATCAAGAGCCTCATCTTTAGTTTTGAGGAGATACACATAACGAGCACCTAGTGGAATCATCAATCAAAGTCATGAAATATTTCTTTCCACCTTTTGTCAACTCACCATTCATCTCACATAGATCCGAATGTATGAGCTCTAGTGGTGCCAAGTTTCTTTCTTCGCGAGCTTGTGAGGCTTGCGAGGCTGCTTTGCTTGCACACAAGCATGACACTTAGAGCCTTTGACAAAGGTGAATTTCGGAATTAAACTCATATCGGCAAGCCGCGTCATACAACCGAAATTAACATGACAAAGTCGTGAATGCCAAACATTAGTTTCATTAACACTAGTGCTTACATGGTTCACAACATTATCACGTAAGTCTTCTAGAGAGAAGCGCAACATTCCCTCACACTCATATCCCTTTCCAACAAAAGTTCCATACTTAGACAAGTACAACTTTATTGGACTCAAACACCAACTTAAACCCATCTTTCATAAGACCAGAGCCACTAACGAGATTCTTCTTGATGGAAGGGACATGCAGCACGTTCTTCGCTTGCACGATCTTTCCGAAGTAAACTTCAGATCTACCGTGCCAACACCACGAACGAGTAGCATGTAACCCATTCCCCATCATTACCGAGGAACCTCGGGCCCGATAAGAGGTAAACATGGAGATGTCGAGCACACACATGAACATTAGCACTCTGTATCAACCCACCATTCCATGGGCTGAAACACCGAAAGAACAATGAGGTAACATATTACCATACCCCGTAGTTCCTTCCTCTGTGTTGCCAATGATCATGCCGATGTAATTTGAGTTCTCGTCCAGCTCGACATTTCTTTCCTTTGCGTTCGGACAACGATTGGCCCAATGGCCGTCTCGCCACACACCCGAGCAAGGATCTTTCTTCTCCGTTTTCCCTTTCTTCTTGAAGTTGGTAGTCCGGGAGACTCCTTATTCTTTCCCTTGGACTTGTGGGCATTTTTCTCGCACCATATTGGCGGCAGAACGTCCCTCGGTTCCTCCAGAGTGTGTTTGTCTTTTGCCCTCGCCTTCTCCTCAACATCCGGAGAGCCCATGATATTCTCAACGTGAAAACTCATGCCTCTCGATGTTTCAGTGGAAGTGGCAAAGTTCCTCCATGAAGGGGGAGCTTAGCGACAATGCATCCCGCGACAAACTTGTCCGGTAGCACACACTTGAGGAGCTCGGAGTTCCTTTGCCATGATCCGTATCTCATGAGCTCGTTCTACTACGGATCGGTTCTCAACCATTCCGTAGTCATTGAACCGCTCCATAGCATACAGTTCACCTCCGGCATCGGCAAAGCACCAAACTTAGCGTCCAAAGTGCATCCCACGATTCCTTCCCATTTCGTATGTGCGAGATAAGCATCAACCAACTTGTCTCCAAGCACACTTAGGACGGCACCCACAAAGATTACGGTGGCATCCCCGAACGCTTTATCCTCTTCGGAGTAAGCGGACCTCCGGGAGTACCTTCCGCAACTCGGTGCACGCCCATAGAAGTGAGCCACAAGAGGGTCTTACTCTGCCATCTCTTGAAATGAGAACCCGTAAACGGGCTCGGTTTAAGCGCGAGCGAAGAAAACCGGACTGGTGAAAATTGCCTAAGCATATAAGGTTTTTGGATTGTTAGATTATTAGGCAATTTCCGTGTGAGTTTAATTACCGAAATCAACATTACAGATGCACAAGCATACTTAACCATACACATCAGATTAATCACATGCATCAGATCTGAACATGGAACAAGTAGCAGTGCAAGGTAGGAGAGGAAAAGCACGTACATCGCGACCGGGAAGGTCGCACCGCAGACAGACGACCACCACCATGGGTATTGTTGATGTCGCCCATGGTGTAGGCGGATCCGTCGATGAAGCAGCCGGGGTCGTCGAAGAAGAGGACGAACAAGTAGCGAGCGATCGCGCCGAGACGCTCCCCAAAACCTTATCGCCCGTCTCCCGGCGGCAGGATCTCAACGGACGGAGTTTCGGAGGCCTCGCTTCTCCCGGACGGCCGTGCACAGACGCCGGGATGGGGAAGACTAGAGAGTAGCGCAGCAAAGGAACTTCACGAGAGAGAGGGACTAGAGAGTTCTGAGAACTGTGTATTTCTCTAGATCTGATCTGTCTCCTTGTATAGCCTGGGAAGCCAACCCGACCGCGTTGACACGCGTAGGAAGCCAGGGACACGCGGCGAACATGCACATGCAGGTTGACACGTACCCAACACAGTTGGTGCACCAAGCAAAAAGTTTAGGCTTCCTTGAGTGTGTCTCAAACTCGAACTCGAGTCACGAAACGCGACGTGCGTGACGAGGCGAGGCGGGGCGAGCGGAGGAGGAGTGCGCGAGGGCTCTTTCTATTCTCACTCACTTGGAATGACTAGAACAGCAGCCCTTATATACCACTCCAACTCTCTCCAAACTAGCAATGTGGGACTAAACTTTATCCCCAAGGCTGTCCCAAACTGCCAACGTGATGGGCCTTGAGATTTCAGGAATTGTAGACTATATGGGCTGCCTTACTGGGCTGCAGCCCATCTACATTCAACACTAGTTTTCCCAAGACGTCCTCCATCTAGACATCACTTCCAGCTCCTATGGCATGTGGTTCACATCGACATCAAGTTAGTGAGGAAACAAAGGACGCGCTCTACGAAGTCATAACTTTGAAAAGAGTATAAAAAAACTATGGTTGAAAATGGGCATTGACAATTCAACATGATGATAAATAATACAAAAATAAGATATCACCAAACATAGGTCGCTTTGATTACAAGTGTCTGAATCCGCAGCTTAAATGTGTATCTGCATGAAAATAAAGTAGTGATTGACAAGGTGAGAACAGCAAGAGTATCAATTAAAAATTTCGCAAGAAAGAATGTTTTATTTGTATATTAAAGAAGTCAAACCACCATGAACAATTTAACCAGAAAAGAAGGGTATATTCTTACTCCATCTAGTCTAGTGAGTCATCAACCACATCCGCATCTAGGAGTATATCTCCATATCCATCACCAATATGAGTCACCACACCTGTGGCCAATAGTACACTGCAAACACAAATCAACATGATCACTCACGTCACGTCACACTGCACCACTCCTTCATGTGAAACCACTGGAGGAAGGTCCATGCGTGTAATGGCTTCCCTTCTAACTCAACCACTCAAAAATACAACACATAACCTATTAAAATTGCAAAAAAAAAATCATCAATTCAAAGTACTACTAGCTTAGATTATTTTTATCTGGTTATATTTACATTGGACCAGGGGCAAGATTCAAGGAAGAGCAGCACATTTGAGTTTTACAAAAACCCTGCCACCTACTTGAACTATATATGTAACCACAACTGGTAAGCTTTAGCGCTGTTGTATTCCAAACCTAACTATCATTAATCATAGCGCTTCTAATTTTGCTACTCAAAGATATAAACAATTCAAATGCTACATACAACAAGTACGCATCATGTGCCTGGAGATCACTGTCACATTTGATCAGCCCTTCTCCTTCGCATCCGAGCCCCCCAGGACAGGTTCTCCTCAGAATCCTTCCCTGTGCTCCTCTTCTTCAGCTCGGCGATTTGGCCTTCCCAAGACGTCCTCCATCCAGACTTCTCTTCCATCTCCTGTGATATGGTTCACGCGGAAAGCAAGTTAGTGCGGAAACGAAGGAAGCTCAACAAAAGTCGTCACTTACAAAAGAGTATAATTAACAAACAATGGTTGACAACTGCCATTGACAGCTCAGCATCACGATAATGATACTACAAAATAAGATATCACCACACATAGCTCACTCCTGCAATTTTCGTCCATACGTGCAAGGCAGCAAGCTTTAAATTATTGCCCACATGATCTTATGCTGAGGTACAAGAAAATGACTCATCCTTATCCTCTGGAACAGAACTGCGCAATCACCCACATAACTATACTAGTCTGGATACATGTGCAGTGCACGTCTTGACATCATGGAGTGCTTTTGGTAAACAGGAAAAAAAAGTTCGTAGACTTGCTAATACAGTAAATTCAAGGCAAAAGTATACTGTCGATATTTGACCCTATAGTTTGAAAGTTCTGAATTAATGATGAGTAAGCCATGTGCTAAGCCAGGCTGGATGACACATGCATGATGTGCTAAATTAGAAGTGTGTGAATTGAATTGAATAGAGTCTGTCAGATTACTGAAGAGGAATCTTATTACAGCTAGTATTGAGGATTGGACTAACAATTAATATTATTACACACACAGAAAAATCAGACATGATAAACATAAGCAGAAATGGTAAACCCGTGCTTGTTTATAAGCACCTCATTTGTAAAAGAAATCATCTAAATTAAACAAGTTTGTAAAAAAATAGTACCACATCTAAGCTGGGAGATCGATCCTTTATGAAGCACTTGTATGTAAAAAATCTCCACTAGAATCGAAGACGAAGAAATCAGAAAAGGGAGCAAAGAGGCAGAGTGGGGATGGACCTGGTGGTAGAAGGCGGAATTGGAGGCGTGGCGGCGCGAGGCCGGGTCGAAGGCGAGCCTGCAGACGCCGCGGGCGAGCGCCTGGTCGTAGCTGCTGCGGCGGCTGGGGTCGGAGAGCGTCTCGTAGGCCTCCTGGACCTGGATGAAGCGGCGGGTGTGCTCCTTGGCGGCGTCCGGCGGGGAGACGTCCGGGTGGTACTTGCGCGCCATCCGCCGGTACGCCGCGCGCACGTCCTCGAAGCTGCTCCCCTCCGCCGAGATCCCCAGCAGCTCGTAGAAGGTCGGCTGCGGCAGCTCCGCCGTGCGCACGCCTCCCCCGGCCGCCCACGCTGCCCGCGCCCGCAGCTGCGTGCGGCGAGGAAGGGGACGGAAGACTGGGTGGCCGCCGCCGCCGGCGACGCCGAAGGCGGCTGCAGAGGAAGTGGTGAGATGGGGCATGTCGGCCTGGATTGGATCTCCCAACTGCTGTGGTCTGCTTTAGCTACTGGCACTGGCTAGCTAGCTACTGACTTAAAGCTTCCGTTTTTCTGAACCGTTGAGCGATACACGGCGAGGAGTCCCTTTCCTCTTCTGTCATTGCCTTGATTTTTATGAGCTAGTAATTTTTATGTCCTTGCGTTGGTGGAGTGTATACTGGTTTCTCTACCTGAAGCCAAGCAATTCTTGTGATGTGGATTTCTTGTTCGATGTGAAAACACAGGTTCAGCAGTATGTTCCAGAAGTTATGCATGAATGGCTGTAATTTATTTTATTTTCACTTGAGAAAAAAAAGATGGCCCTATATATGCTCATCCTCCCTTCTCATGCACACAAACATGCTTGGAACCTTCTGGACCGAATAAGACTTGCATCCACAGATTTATTTTTCACCTCAGAATTCATATTAAGACGGACTTTTTTTTTATGAGGTCAAGTTCCTCTTCATCTAGTTAGTTAAGCTGCTTCACAATTCATATTTGTATCAACCACACAACGCTATAGATAATAATCATATACGAAACAATACAACAGCATGCGTGCATGGATTTATCTTTATGCTCTGTCAACAAAACATTCACAGACACAAGCCACCATGGGTGCATGCATGCATCAATCTGATCCGTGGGATCAGAAAGCCTGTCCATATAAAGATGTCAAAAGTTCATTTAAATTTAAATGTATCTAGATATTGTTTAGTATATAGATAAATCCAGATTTAAACAAACTATCATATGGGCCTACATGGTTTGCTGGCCGCAAAACTATCATATATGGGCTTACCGATGTAGCCTTACACGCTTTTCCTCGAAATAGGCTTTCGCCCCGCTTTATAAATAAAGCAACATCATCCACACAAGGTTCACACAACATAAGAGCACGGAAAAGTAAAACGTCTGCTGAGGCCACATCACATCATGCCCAACTGAAAGGAAAGAACTGGAGAGCAATTTCGGTACTGCTAAGAGCAATTTCGCTTCTCCTGCCATTATTCGAAGGTTTGTATTATGTATATTTAGGAAGTACTCTTCATGTTAACTTCACATTTTGCATCTTTGTTGGTTCTTCTCACTTAGTTATGTTTTGTTACGCAGGGTTATGACTCTCTACTGTACTATCTGGAAGTTATGCGATGGACATCATGTGCCCTATTAACTAGGAGGTATGCGTCCAATCATCACCTTGTAGAAACTTTTGTCACTTATGCCAAGTAATTCTCGGTTGAAATAGTTTGGGCAAGTTTGGTTTCTGCTTTTCCTGATTAATGGAAGCATGGTTTCTGCTTTTCCTGATTAATGGAAGCAGGAGAATTTGTGATTTGACTATTCCGTTACCCATTTGTTGTTTTTTGCTTTTGCATATGTATTTTTTTTGTGACCTCTAAGTTTTATTAATAGAATATGAATACTGTCAAAATTTGATGGAAATTTACGCGATGGGTGTTGTTGTCGAAGTCAAATATAAAAAGACAAACTGGCTTTGGTAAGGCATAACCTTACGTTCAGCAAAGAGTCTAATTTTTGTGATTTATTTAGGAAACAAAAGCTGAAAAATATGAATATTCTATATTTACTCATATCTTTAGGTTGACTTTTTGGGCAAGTTGGTTACTATTTTCTTATTACAATATAGCTTTTAAGTATCAAATATATTGAATAAGGTTCATTTCTACATGTTCATGTTGTGAGGGTCAGTCTCCAATATCCTGATGACAACACTCACGTAATTTGTCATTACAGACATGCTTCTTTGTATTTACTTTCATGCATTTCTTTGATGCTCGGCCGTCTTGTTGAGGAAGTATGTTTAATCAAACAATGTGCACACTAGATCATAGCTAGGCATGCTGCAAGGCAGATGGATGTGTCTGTTTCATATAGTTTTCACGAACAACATTACTAATTTAGTAGTTCTACCATCGGGTTAATGCTCATTATATATAATATATTATGATCTTACAGTTTCTTTATTCTTGCTTAGGTTTCCATAATTTACGATATCTTGCTGAAATGGAATTATATAGACTTGCCACATGGGTGAAGTTAGTTCGAAGTTCTAAAGCATGACATTCTTGTAAAATTTCAGGTTCTTATGAAGTTGATGGATGTCACATGGCTGGACTTACTTGTACAGTTTTAAGCGTGACATCCTTGAAAATTCTAGGTTTCATTATAACTTTGATAAACTATCAAGTAACCGGAAGATATGGCTTGAATGGTTTTCTAGGCTTACGGGATGATCTCTCATTCCTGTGACTGGTTTCTAGATGTTCTGATTTGAATTATATTGAACATGGTGGTGCTTTTGGCAAATATTCCATTCAATTTTTTTCACACAATTAGCATATTTCTTATATTTGTCAAATAATGCATGAATGTTTTTAATTCATTTTCCAAAATGGATCGTATGACCTTTGATTGCAAGTTAACATTTGTATGCACATGACTTTTGCATGCCGAATTCGTACATCAAGTAGATTGGTCAAAGGGGTAAAAACGAAGCATATCATTGGTGTAAGGTATAATGGATTGTACACTATATTTTACAAATTAAGATACTATCCTTGAACATGCCTTTTATTTATCTTATAACTTCCCTTCATACAACTTGATTCCTTTACAGACTATAGGTCCCGTAGGACATAACAAATATAGTATAAATTTCTTGATTGCATTGTGAAAACGATAGGAAATTGAGATGCTTGCTACCATAGGACATAGCTAAAGTTATAAGTCAGTGTCAATTTTTTTGTTATACCGCACAAACTATGCTGAACGTATCAGTTTGAGCATGTTACCCATTTTAATTAGGTCCGTGAGAATCATAAAGTCATCTTTTGTTGGCTGGACGTGGAATTGAACTTCTCATGTTATTGTTAAACACCGGGACACCATCTGCTTTACATTCAATGTTAATTCGATCTCTACATAACAACGTGTTATGAATTTTTTTGACTGGTCATTCAAAGGTTTGCTACTTTGATATGTATATTCAATATGAATGTGCGTGCTGCAATTTCAAAATTCTTTTCATGTGTGTGAATGGAAATTTTAGTTGAATCTACCTTTTGCCTATATATGTAGGCAATACGAGATAACATCCCTTTTTTTGCATCTTCTCATGATGCGATATAAGAACAATGTAAAAAAGAAAAGCATATATGTGAGTTTATTAATCCTAACTTGATATAGATATATGCCACCTATTAACGCATTGTAATTCAAAGTTTTCAAGTTGTATCAACCGCCTTTATTGTCTAAATTTTCTTAAACATTTTTACGGTTCTTTCCTCAAAATGGACGGGTGCGGCAAAGCGTGCCTTTATGGTCTAGTTTGATACCTAAAATGAGTCGAGCCGCTACATATGCCTTGCACCTAAGTCAGGGAGAGATCTCTGCACTTAAACGGATGGATCCATGCGATGCGAGTAGTTTGCAAGATTTGTTTTCTTAAAGTGTCGGTGACGTCTTTAGAATGAGAAGTAAGCTCATTCTTGTCATAGTGAAAACAAATACGGATAGCTTCCATTCCAGTCACATACTCACATCTTATACTAGAATAAATTACAGTACTTGTAGGTTCTAATGGACTAGTCGAAGATGCAGTTTTCCGGCGTGTTCATGGCCCATCCTTGGATCTCGTCTCTGAGCATGTCCTGAATCGACAATTCGCCCCGAACAAATCCGCAATAGAGCGTTTTAAGAAGGGGAGCATTGCAGAGCAAGAATTTGGCGAGCGTCCTCTGCGCCCTCCCGCCGTGGTAATGCGTAAAATTGATCTCCCTCACTCGTTTCCTCAAGCACGGGATGGTCACCGCCGGCGCGGCGAGGACCTCGTACTTGTTGCACCTCAGCTGGTGCGCGCGGACCAACTCCCCCTCCTTGCAGTCGTGCCAGCTTTTGCGCGCGTGCAACCCCTCTTTGCTGGGGTCGGTGTCCAGAGACAGCGAGAGCACCTCCAGGTTCGGGGCGTGCAGGAGGATCCTGCTCACCGCTGCGACGGCTGCGTCGCCGTCGCTGTCGCCGTGTGGGAGGAGCCCGGTTAGCTCGAGGTGGAGGAGGCGCCTGAACGCAGGCAACGACCTTGCCAGAGCGTCGTGCTCCACGCCGCAACCCAGACGTGCAGACCGCAGGTGCAGATGCTTGGTGGAAGCGAGTAGCTGCAGAAACTTTCCCAATTTTTCGAGCTCCTTCTCCGTCGAGACCTCCTTGCCGCAGATATCGATCATGCACGACGTGGGTTTCCACCGGCCGCCGCGACGAATGGCCAGGAGAGACGTGTCAGGCACCGCGCCACGGTACTCCAGGGTGTGGAGCTTGTCGTTGACTTCTGCGACGACCAGGCTGTGGCAGCACCGGAGGGTGAGCTTGCGGAGTCGGCGGTTGTCATGGAGGTACAGCGCGGTCACCTTCCCGCAGGCCTCGAGCGTTAGGTCGGCGAGGCGCGGGCAGGCGTAGACGAGCCTCTGCACGTTCCGCTCGCAGTCGGTTACACGAACAAGGAGCAACGCCTCGAGGGACGGTAGGCTGATGGTGTCCGGCGGGGAGAGCTTGCAGGGGCCGAGGCTGAGCGACCGCAGCACAACGCTGGAGAAGAGCATCTTCGGGACGGTGTACTGCGGCCAGCATGAACTTTCGTCGTCGTCGGAGACCGACATGCGCCTCAGTCGGCTATTCACTTCCTCCTCCTCGTCGGCGTCGGTGGATCGGCTGCGCTTACGACTACTGGAGGCGCGGTAGAGGGAGTATGGACGGGAGCATACGGGCACGCGGCGGAGGCGAAGGTCGAGCTCGAGCCCTACAGGAGCAGGGGCGGCGTGCTTGAGGGCGTAGGACACCCAGTGGTCCACCGTGGAGGCGTCCTCGCGGCGGTAATGGTTCAGGGCGACGCGAAGCACTCGCAGCGGCGGTGCAGGTGCCGTAGGCACGAGGTGCCGCGCCAAGAGGGCGGCTGTCACGGTGGTGCCGAATGGCGGCTTCGGGTTTGGGTCGACAGGGCGGCCATAGCTCCAAGACCCATAGTCCTCATAGTCCGGGATGGGGCTCTCCGGCTGCTCCAGCGTGACGGCGTCGACGCCGGCGTAGACGTTGGGCCACCGGCTCGATAGCGCCGACGCGCGCCCCGCTTCCTTAGCCGGGAGGAAGGAGAGGATGCGCCACAGCGTGGCGTCGCTGAGCTTGCTCAGCCGGTCCTCTCGCCGCCTCCGTCCGACCTGCATCGCGATAGGCTCGTACAGCAACAAATCGATTAGCTAGACCAGAAACTCACGTCCACAGCACATTATATATTTGGATTTCGGAATTCCAGTCATCATACCGCCATATGTGTTCGTATTCGAATCGGACCGGGCATGACGGGACAGTGGCGGGCTGATTTATGGACAGCAAGACCGTTTGAAAGCAGATTAGCTAAGTAAATTCAATTCAGCTAATCTACTCCGACTCGGACAGGAACTCAATCGCGCGTCGAGCTCTACTCTAATACCGGAAAACGACTGAATCCTTTATTACAACCCAGCTGTGCAAGCAGATCTCAATAAGAGAATCGACACGATCGAAATCGCTTGATTCGTCGTAGCATGCCGACGATGGCCGCCGGCGGCGACCGTCTCTCTGGCCTCAGCGACGACCTCCTGCGTCGCATCCTCCACTTCGTCCCCGCCCAGGAGGGCGCGTTCAGCAGCGTGTTGTCCAGGAGATGGCGCCCGCTCTGGCGCTCCTGCGGCGCCGTCAACCTCGTGGCCCGCGCCCTCAAGGGCGACCACAACGACCGCTACTGCAAAGTAGCCCGCGGCCGCTTCTTCGCCAGGCGTGACGCCGTCGTCGCTGCCGCGCACAAGGCGCTCGACGCCGCCGCCGCCGCCGAAGCCGACGGCGACGGTCCCGTCAGGAAGCTCACCTTCCGCGTGGAGGCACAAACCGAAGACAATGTCCGCGACTTCCTGCACCGCGATGCGGAGTGGCGCGACAAGCACGACGTGTTCGCCGGGGTGCTCTCCCCACCGTGCGGCGCGCCGCCTTGAGGAGCTCCGGATCGCCGCGGTGGACTCGGACGACGGGAAGCCCATGCACTTTGAGACGTCCAAGTATGAGGCCTCCGGGAACATCCACGGGCTCGGGATCTTCCCGCTCGCCGTAGGCTCCCTGCCGTCCAAGACCCTCCGCGTGCTCGAGATCACCAACTGCAGCAAGCTCGAGCAGACATCGCCGCCGGTGTTCTTCCCACGGCTGGAGTCTCTACGGCTGCGACACTGCAACATGCCTCTCAACAATCTCCAGGACATGATCGACGCCGCGCCGTTGCTAGCCATCATCCACCTTGATTCTGTCCTCCTAGAGTACGACGAGAAGCGCCATGGGAACGGGCGCGGAGACTCTCATCGTGACAATGCCCCGCCGCCGCTGAACCGCTCCCTCCGCTGCCGGACGGCCATCTCGCTGGTCATGGACAGGTGCTCCTTCAAGGAGGAGGGCACCCTGCAGATCTACGCGCCCATGCTGCGCCGCTTCCGGTACCGGGGAGTTCTCCGGCATATCTCGCTGAGCCCACCGCCCCCGCATCTGGCACGGGCGGAACTGACTCTCACCGAGTACGGCTACGTACGACACAGAGACCCACGCGTCGCCCGCCAGAGCTTCTGGGGAACCATCCGTGGCTTCAGCCACGCCAAGGAGATGAAGCTGAGGGTGCGCCACCTGGAGGAGATCGCCACCACCAACGAGAAGAGGCAGGCCAAGCTCCTCCCGGTGCTCCCCAGCCTCGAGCGCCTTCACCTCCAGGGAGTGTACACGGCCCGCGGCAACATGGCGGCAGCGGCGATCGAGAACCTGCTCCGCTGTTGCCCGGCGCTGCGCGATCTCCGGATCGACCTTAGCACGTCGCAGGAAGACGCCAAGAGGAAATTCCAGTACGGGCAAGACTTGTTAGAAAGGAAGCACCGCTCCGAGTTTGAAGAGTCCGTCCAGCGTTTCAAGCGCCGTAGACTGCAGCCAACGGTGGGCGCCGGAGACGACGACGATGGCCACGTTAATTACTTCGATGAGGTCTCTGATCTGCCCGGCCTAAGTGGTCACTCGTTCGAATGCATGCGAAGCTGCCTGACAAGAGTCGGCCTCCAGTTCCAGCGCCAGACAATCGATTGCTTTGGTACCAAGCTCGTCAAATTCTTTGCCCAAGATGCCAAGGTTCTGGAAGAGTTATGCATCGACGCCGGAAACGAGAGGATACATGACCACATGAAACACAAAGTTGAAAAATGGGTTGCTCATTTATCATCCACCAAAAGAAGAAGGATCAACGACTCAGCTGGTGCAACAAAGCTTCAAGTATTGTCTCTTCCAAGATCGTACGTTTGGGAAGAATTGGTGTAATTTGAGGCGTGACGGCGCGTGGGCGGGTGGAAGGCGAGGCGCGCGGCAGAACCTACTAACACAAGGAAAGCTCGATTCCTTGCTACTGCTCCATTTTTTCACTCGGTCTACCAATCGTACGCTCCACCAGGAAAAAAAAAAGAAAAGAGAGGAAAATACTAAACTCATCTACCTCGCCAAAACCTGCATTGGCTGCAACCAAAAAATAAAAAAACTCGAAATTTTGGAATTGCCTTCTTGCATCACATTTCATATAAGTAAATACTACTCCCTCCGGTAACTTTGGAACTACATTCCAGTCAATTAAAAAAGATCGAAGAGGAGTACCTTTGTCCATAAAAGGATATCACAAGGTTGTGCAAAATTTAAACGCATCTAGACACCCGGCCTTTAATGTACAAATACATTCAAATTTGGACAAACCTCCATGACCTTTTTTTTTAATCTCTCTACTATATAAAAGGGGGAGTGCTGCGCCTAGTCTCGCGCGTGTTTTGCTCGACGCCGGTCGGCAGGCCAGCAACACAGTTGAGAGTAGTACCGTCGGGTAGGGGTGTAAACGAGCCGAGCTAGAGCGAATATATGTCAGCTCGGCTCGAGCTCGATTAGCAACACGAGCTACAATTTTGGTTCGAGCTCGGCTCGCAAACTCCAGGACAAGTTCGAGTTCAACTCGTCAAAGCTCGACGAGCTCACAAGGCTCGTTAACATTGTTTCGAATTAAATATGTGCAAGAGTATTTGATCGTCAGCCAAATGCCTGGCGCGATTCCCTTATTCGTTGCCACACAAGACTCTATTTATAGTTAGAAATCCAACCTGAATCTCCATCGCCGAGCGAGGTGGTACTAAACACTTTTGTGTTTGCTGAAGCCTGCGTGCCACTTGAATACAAATGGGCTGTATGAGGCTACCAAAGCCCAAACAATTATTCGCGTTGGTCAAAGGATGGGCTCGTGAGCTACCACAGATGAAGATGGAACGGAGGATTCATGCTAATGACTGAAATTCACTGGGCTCACATGAACAAGCATGACAGGCCTAAGATAATCTACACGTAAGGTAGGCATTTACCAAGCTTTAACGAACGTTCGAGCTCGAGCTCATGAGGCTCGCGAGCCCGAGGACATATTTGAGTTCGGCTTGTTTACACTTCGAGCCGAGCTCGAGTCGAACAAATAACGAATCGAGTTCAAACAGTTTGTCGAGCTCGAATATTTTTGACACCCCTACCGTCGAGGGAGAAATAAACAATGAAAGAAAGAAAGAAAAGACGGAGACTTTCAGCCCACCCGATCAATATATATGCGCGCACGCGTCTCTTCAGTTCAAGCAAACCAAACTCTTCAACTATCGATTTGCCTGTCGATTCGATCAACTGATTCATTAATGTATATACTACTACCTGCTTACGTTACGTATGTGCTACAACACCTCCATCTAGCGAGCGGTCGCTTATTGGTTCACTTACACACACACACACGAGCTACTCGCGTATTCATTTGATTAGTAATCAAACACCAAAGTGTCACTAAAGAATATTTAGTATTTACGAGACACCAAATTAAGTGTCGAATCTAGGGTTTTGAACTCTGGTGGGCCAGGGTTAATTCAAACACCACGTCTTTTTCTCTACCAAAATTTGCTAGTATAACAACTCAAACCCCCTCTCCATCTTCTCCAACATTCACAACACACGGCGTGGACACTGGCGGCCCTCCAAAGTGATGCGGCGCAAGAACAACGGACGGCGTCCCCGCAGTACCATGATTCGCACGCGCCACCAGAAAAAAAAAGAGGAGAAATACTGATTCGCCAATCAACATTAATCTCATGTTCATTTGGATCACTTCGCCTCCTTTGATGCCTGATTTTCTTTCCCAAAACTACTGATGATTCGCCAATCTAATTCTGCTACCTTGCTCCACACATACTTATTTACCTACCTCGTACGTGTCACGTACAACAACAAATAATTTACCGCTCCTACTTATTTTATGCTACTTAACCATCAACAAGGTTCAAGGTGAGAATGGGGGCAGATCCCGCACCTAAGGGCATCTAAGGTCAGAAAACAAACATATTTACAAAAAAGAAACAGTCAATATGTATGTAATTCATGAACTAAATCAGAGACAATTCGAGAGACAAAATTGAGCTAGATACCGGCTTACAAACTAAAGTAAAGTCCCCGCACAACACCTCACAATTCACACGGCACAACAGTACAATACTGAAATTATCATCACCGTGTATATTACAGAAAAAACAAGGTACCTTTCGACGACCTTTCTGTGCCCGGGAAGCAAGGCAAACTCATCTTTGCCCGGGTGCTGTGGGTGGGAAGTCGTGTGTTGTTGGGTGGGGCTCCGTGATTTTGGCTCCAAATTGTATTTTCTATCTGCACTTTTCTTTTTTATACTCAGCGTGTCTAATTTCGTCCATGCCGCTGGGTAGCTAGCTCCATGTCACCATATGTGCATGCATGTCCATGTACCACACCACCAGTACTGCACACCACGCCATGAAAAATTTGCACCCATGCTTATATACATGTATGTGTGCACGCCATTGCATTTGTCATGCGCGGGGTAGCTTCCAATAGATTGTTCTCAAGTTCAGCCGAGCTAGGCACGACGAGTAAAGGGTCAACACACACTATAGCTAGGGCATGCAGAATCATGGCATGTCGATGGTCGAGGGCCTACAGAGCCTAGTCCACGCCACATGCATCGGATTGATGCTCATGTCAAGACTACGCCTCGAGAAACCTTGACCTAAACTGATAGAATCTAGCTAGGAAGAACCCCATGACACCGAATGCGTTCCCACTTGAATAACCAAAGAAGATGTATAAACACCAATCATAAGAGCACCAATGAGTGATGATGGATAGGCATTTGATAGTCGAGACTACGGGACGATGACTCTAGGCTGCTATCGACGAAGCCGAAAGATAACACATGATCGAGACCAGACGAGTCGGCATTATAGTTGGCCATGTGCACACACGTCGGCGATGTGGTGTTGAAGGCCTGCAATGTAAATAAAATGAAGATTCTTGTCAAAATGTTGTCGTGACAATTAATAGGGTCTTTTTTGACACATGGCCTAAGTGCGCATGCGCTGCCACCGACGGCGATGGACTAATATTGACATGGAATCACCTCATCTTTGGACCCAATGCTAGAGGGAGAGCTCTTTAGGACCACCGATTAGTTTTATTCATGCTCCAACTCTAGCATACACTAAGAGAAAAGTCAAATGGAATCACCACTTCGCCAGAAAAAGCGAGGGGTAAACATCGTAGGGCCCACCAAGTAGGGTTTTTCATGCTCCGTTGACCTCTAAATAGATAGGGAGAAAAGTCACATGGAATCACCACTTTCCACCGAAAGCTACAGGTTAGATGTAACATGGCCCACTGAATAGGGTTTTTCATGTTCCTTTGACCAACCTATAAAATAGACAAAGAGAAAAGTCACATGGAATCACCCTACATGAGAAAATACTCCATGAGAACCAAGTCTTGGCCTTCATATTCCAAGAAGGCATGCATGGAATAATCAAAACCTACAGGCTGATAGCAACCCTGCATGAGAACCAAAGCTTTGCATGGTGGCTTGGACGAGATGATGAGTCCCATCCCGTCCGCATTGTCCCCGGTACTCGCAACCCGGGGGTGTGCTCACCCATCTCTTAATGAGAAACTGAGGGGCCAACATGCTCTAGCCTAGTTTTAGATGGCAACCCTGCATGCATGCATCTAGGTGAGGAATATACGAGTATTGTACATACATACGAGGCTTTTGCTCAAGGAGCGGCATCGCCCAACACCATCCCAAGCTATCTAGAGTGAGCACTAACATCATAATGTGAACTATAATTCTATGTGTTACCAGCTAGCTATCAACTTTCTCTCTAACAAATTAATCTCATTTTTTCTCTGAGCGAGGCCATGACATAGGCATGGTTATCACAAGAGTTCATATATCCTGGAGCCGAGGATGTCGGTGGTGTTGAGGAATGGGTGCATCCAAAGTCGACATAGTCCGCCTTGGTTGGTTTACGCCTCGATGTCACATTCGATGTGAAACATATGCTTGGTAGACATTGTTAAAGTGGTGTCCCCGCCAACAACGAGCGTTGGGCCTGGAGTATAACGAGAATGGGTGAGCTTCACATCTTTGTAGTCATCTCGCCTATGTGTCCTTGTGTCGGTCCATGTCGCCATCCACTCCGCTGCAACTGCCTCTAAGCAACGATATGTGTCCATCAACGTGAAAGGGGCATGGAAGAGCTATGTTCCGCCGTCAACTCGGAATTTCCCCCCGCCTTCGTGTTCGGTCTCACTCCACACCGTCGTCTAGGCCAGCATCATGTCGACATCGCCATCGGTTCGCATCCCTTCCCTTCTATAGTGGAGCTAAAGCAGGAACCACGGGAGATGATGATGACGTGGTAGAATGAATTGTGGCACGGACAACGGACTTTGCTCTAGTGCGAGGAAGACGAACGGAAAACGAGCGGAGGGGTAATTTTGGAAGGTTAGCGCCAAAAGGCACCTACGCCTTGTTCTTTGAGGAAAATAGGAAAAATTTATACACCTTAAGCTGTGAGACGGAGGAGTATAGTATACTACGTATGAACGAGGCCGACTCCGATAGAAGAATACTCCTTATGTATATAGAATAGGAGCTAGGTAGTGACTGCATGATCCATCGTGTATAATTCCATAGTACTATTGGTTCATAGCAGCTGCTGGTACTCCCTCTGTCTCGATGCATGTATTGAGCTTGCATAGTTGCATGGAGGAGGAGCACGAGGGATTGGGCTATATATCAATTGCCCCATTCAATTAGGCCATGCCAACCGTCTAGGAGCACTCCGCCCCATGAAGAACCCAAGAAATAAAACATGAGAATTGGAGCGGTCGGAGTAATTCTAGGGAGATGCAGATTTTGGAGGGCAAGCCCTATAATCCAGGAGTTAATGGACGTCCGGAGTTAATTCACCTAAATACTCTACCCCGCCCGAAGTTAATTCACCTAAATCCTCTAGCCCAATTAATCTCTCTCCCCGCATACCGAGCGCTCTCTCTCTCTCCCTGCTGCCGGCACAGTGCCCAACCAAACCCAGCCGCTCGCCGGAGCCTCCCCAGCCTCGCCGCCTTCTCCCCCCGGTTGAATCCGCTGCAATCCCGCGCCTTCAACCTCACTACCATAGCGCCGCCCCTGCCGGACGCTGTCGATGACAAATCAGGACGCTCCTCCCCGACCTCGTACGCGGCACGGATGACCTCCCTCGTCGCCGGTATGGTCCGATGCCATGTAGGCCGACCCGCTTCCCGGCTCCAATGTCAAAGACGGCGACGGACTGGTGCTGGCCGATCCGCCGCGCGCGCCGGCTCGGGATGGACCCACTGACATGGACAAGAATCCGTTGCCGGCGCGGGAGATGGAGTCCCTCCTCCATGGCTCCGGTCCATCTCCTCCTCCTACTCCATGTATTCCTGCTCCTGCTTACCACCGGCCATGTCCCCGACATGCTGCTGCCGGAGGACTCCGCAACCTGCTGCTGCCGCGCCCGGTAAGGTACATCTCCTCCTAATCCATGCATTCCTGCCCAAATTCGTTTATTTTTTCCCATGTTGAATGCATACGGTGTGCTATGGATATTGTCCTTGTACGAATTCAACATGCTTATTCCTTTTGCTGCTTGTGAATTGATGTATGAATTTAATGAACGGATGAACACATCTTGTCTACATAGGCAGTGAGTGTGCTCAATTTTTCTGCTGCCTATGAATTGAATCGACGGTACTGAAAACTTGTCCTTTTCAGGTTCAAACCATGCCAGGGTTGAATGGCACCAAGCCGTGGGTACCGGGAGATGACTTCGAGGGGGAACCAGGATGAACCAGAGGAGCAGGCGGACGTCATCGGCCACACCCACAAGTGCTGATGCGAGCCGCAACGGTGGCTGCTGATCGACAGGTACTAGTCGTGGAGAGCACCTCAGCTCCTAGAAGGTTACCATTGCTAATTATTCTCTTCATTTCTGATTGTTGAATTTCTAGCTTGCACCTATCCTAAACTTGTAAGGTGCCCTAGAGATGATAGAGAAAGGGTGGTTGGTTCAGCTTGACTTCCTCCACTTGGACGTCGGGTACAAGAACGACTATGAGGTGCCTCCCATTAGTATCCTTAAGTTTTTGTTCATCTCTTTTGGTAAAATAAATGGGAGTCCTGTTGCCGCTTAGATCTATGTGTTTAATTAATGATCGTTTGTCTATCTGGTAAACAAGGGCCTCGATGGTGTAGATAATAATCTTAGATTGGATGATTATTGGCAACAGCTCGTTAATGTCCTTCTGTTGTAAATTAATATCTACACTACTGATAGGTGCAGCTGGAAGACACGACAATAGTAGCACTAGTATTTCTAGACACTTTGATTGTATTATCATCATGTTCTGATTATCCTCTTCCATTGTCATCATAGAATGTCCTCAAGGCGGTGACAGCGGTGATGGCACCTCGGTTAGATGAAGGAATGTCAGGGCGCCCAGGTAGAGGACGGTGACTTCCTCCTCCTCCACTTGGATGATGCCGCCGCCGGGGACAAGAACAAACGACTAGGTTGCCTCCCCCTACCGGCCATTATGTGGCTGCCCATTGTGAAACTTAACAATTTGGTGGTTGTTGATTTACCTTGTTGCTCTCCAATGGCTAGGTTGTACTGGGTTGAGTATGTGGTTTTGGTTTCTATTACTTTATTCGTTCCCATCTTTTGGTCACTAAATGGGTCTGCTGCTGCTTATTTAGGTGTATGTGCTAAATTAATGTTATGTTTATCTATCTAGTAAAAGATGGTCCGCATACTAATTATGGACTTGTAGTGGTATCGATAATAATCTTACATTGGTCAATTATTGGTAGCAGATAGTAATGTTGATTGTGTGGTTTTGGTAGCCTTAAGTAAATTCATCTCTTTTGGTGAATAATTTGGACTATTGCTGCTTTTAGGTGTATGTGCTCATTTAATATCTAATAAATGGGGATCCTGCTGCTAATGCAGTAGTAATGTTGTGGATAATAGTCTTAGATTTCTCAATTATATATATCCATCAACACTTTGAATTTTCCTTTGTAATTAAGTAAAAGATGGTCCGCATACTAATTCTGGACTTGTAGTGGTATCGATAATAATCTTACATTGGTCAATTATTGGAAGCAGAATAGTTATGTTGATTGTGTGATTTTGGTAGCCTCAAGTAAATTCATCTATTTTGGTGAATAATTTGGACTATTGCTGCTTACGTGTATGTGCTCATTTAATATCTAGCTAGTAAATGGATGGGGATCCCGCTGCTAATGTAGTAGTAATGTTGTAGATAATAGTCTAAGATTTCTCAATTATATAGATCCATCAACATTTTGAGTTTTCTCTTCTAATTATTTTCTTCATTTGTGATGATAGATTTTCTTGCTGCCACTTGTCTTGAATATGGACGGTGCCTTCGAGCTGAAAAATGGGTGGCCGAGTTGCTGCTGCTACTTAGGCTTTCATACGATGGGATGTTGTTGTTGACCGCTTCAACACGCCGGTGAGCCTCGCTCTCCCGGACTCCACCTTTTGTTGAGGGAGTCTGCGACTTTTTTTTTCGTGTGGCGAAAACTAAACCTAGCAAAAATTGCCTGCTCTTTGTAGAAGGTTCAGGTTTGGGTGCAGTGGTGCTTGTATAGCCCACTGCCGGTAGCGGCGGTGATGGCGTTGCATGAAGGTCTAGGAGGGTGCCTAGGTACATAACGACGACTTCCTCCTCCACTGGGGCGCACGCTGCCTCCTGGGACAAAAACAAACCACTAGGTGCCTCCTGCTGCCTACCATTTACTGACTGATTATTCCATGGCTGCCTATCTTGCAACGCAATCTTGTTTGGTGGTTGTGATCTTACTTTGTTGCTTGTAGGTTGGGGTCTTGAATGTTTGTTTTTAGTATACTTAAGTTCATACACCTCTTTTTGCTACATAAATGGGACTGTTTCTACTTAATTGTATGTGTTAAATTGACTATAGTAGTTCATCTTTCGAGTAAACGAGAACCTGTATACTAATTCTGGAGTAAGCATGCTGTACATGATAATCTTAGGTTCCTTGTGTGGCAGAAACTAAATTAATGTCCTCTTGTCGTGAATAAATCTCCACTTCATGCATATTTACAAAGGCAGTAGCACTAGTAATTCTAGATACATTAACAGTTTGAGTATTCTACTGTAATTATTCTCTTCATTTGTGATAACAAAATTTCTTGCTTTCACTTTTCCTCAATTTGGAGGGTGCCTTGGGCTAAATAATGGGTGGCGGTCGGTTGAGGACGAATTCCTCCACTCGGACATTGTCGCGAATAAGAATGACTTTGAGGTGCCTACCGCTGCCTTGTTTAAAAGCATCATGGTAGCTTTTCGGTAGACACTTTTGGATCATGCTTATTTACCTCTCACTTCTCTGCATGTCAGTTTTCTCGTGGAATGTGGATGGTATGCCAGGCAATGAAAACTTTGGAATATTTTATCATTTTCCACACTTTTCTCCGAACCTCTATTATTTGCCACATGACCCCCACATGTTGGTCATGTGGCAAATAATAGAGGTGCAAAGAAAAGTATGGCAAATTATAAAATCCCCTGAAATTAAAATCAATCTCAAAATTTTACTTGACGAAAAAGGTCTTTGGCTATCAGCCTATCTAGCAGTACTGTTTGGTTTTATATAAATAGTAAATATGAAATTTGTCTTCCTTTGTGAATATATCAGCGATAAGATACCACATATTGATTGACTTCAATTCATGTGCTTTTTTGTCTTTTTAAAATAAATATATGGTGTTTGCTGGGTGCATTTTTGTTGTTTTAATTTTTTAGTGTAGAATTAACCCAGATTATTATGTGTATCTGTCCCTATGTAGCTTGACAAACTGCTACCACTATTGGATATTTGATTTTCCTTTCCATAGAGCTTTTTGTGTACACAACGGAACATGTTGACATGATCAGTAGTCTTTTTTTCTCTTGATTATCACTGTGACTATATTCTCAGGTTGTAATATCATTATGTTTTTAAGTGCAAACTTTATCACTATTCTCTATGTGTATGGTGTTATCTACATGTACAACTTGTCAAAGTATTTCGTTGTGGATCATATATTGACAAGAGATGTGATGTTTTCCTGGTTGTTTATAGAGCCGGTGGGGGCTACATGGGTCTAGATAAGTACTGTAGATTTCTTTAGAGCAGCTGTATTGTAGATTTTCAGCCTAGTAATGCAAGGTTCAAATGTATTTCTTGTCAATATCCGAGAGAAGTATCATGCCTAGAGAAGGTTGGGCTATTTATTTCGGATCCGGACGTGAATGTATCAGCTTTTTTTGGACCAAACTCTATTTTGTTTTCTAATCAGTATGTATTTTTTTATCGGGGAATCTGGAAGAAACACTTGGGTAGTCCTCCTTAATCCGAACTTACCAATCATGTATGACCACCACTCTCGCGGCACTGCTGGCCATCCTCATGTGCCTTTGTTCTCACTGGTGGTCTTGGTTGTCCATTGGCTTTGACCACCTCCCTCGGCGACGCAACCACTATAGCGGTTGCGTTCACTCCTTCCGGTGAGCTCCTTGGGGTTTCCGTATTCTGTGCTCCCACCATGCGGTGCTGCTCCTATTCATTCATCTTAATTTGGATTTGGTCATGGTACTGGCACGTGCTATTATATTTGCTTTGCTATGAGATGTTTAGGTTTAGGGATTGTCCTGTTTGTCCCTACATTGAGCATTTTTAGCTGTTTGTTACGATTTCTGTGTAGCAAGTCTGCAATTTTACAATACAAGCGGGCTTCTAGTGGGTGACAAAATTTATCAACTTCAAGGTAGTGGATTATGTTCATGTAACCATATAAAAAGTTTTTCTTAGTTTATATACTTTGTAATTTTTGTAATCAGGAGAAAAAACTTGTAGCTTTGTGAGGAAAACAACTTAATATTTATGGAGAGCTTAAGTTGCTTATGCAATCTATAGCTTTTAGATGCATTGAGTTACTGCCTTTAATATTTACCTTTCTATAGGTGCCATTTGTGCATTAATATGGCTAATTGATCTGGATATAGTCTATCTAGTTAGCTGATGGTTTGATCAATTCATGACCAATTGAGCATATATGTTGTGCATTTGTTTTGCTGGATGCTTTGAGTTAAATTGAGCTGTGTGTGCACTATGCGTGTGATGTTTGGTACTGGAAGATAAACTCTCGGTCTAGCCTCGTCATGTTTCTTTTGGGTTGGAGATGGCCAAGCTCAAAAGCTAGGCCACCATGATGCATCTTATTAATCTCCTTGCATTCATTTTCTTCTGTTTCGAATTGTATCAATGCAGGCTAATATGATTCACATCCACTAAACTTGTCTCACATAATTGTCCGGAACGTTAATCTAGGAAGTTGGATTTATGTGCGAATATTTTCATCTTTTTTGTACTGCTAATGGTATGCCTAGTGCATTTGCTTTGCCATAGTGCTATGATTACTTGTTTTCACTCATGTTTAGAGCTAATGTCTGTTACTTGCACTTCCAGCTAAATATAATATCTCCTATGTAGTTGTCACCAGTGAACTCTGTATAGAAGATGGTCTATTCTTTTTTTCTTTTGACCTGGAGATTGATGGTCCATTCTCCTTATACTAGTGATGTGTTTGAATTCGGAAAGCTGGTCAGTTTGATCTTTTCGACCACTAGAGCTACTGGACATTAAATGCTTGATGATATCCTTGTGATAGTACAGCAGATGGTTTTCACAATTCAGAGTAGGCATGATCAAAATATTTAAGTTTCGTGTCTAGAGAAAGTTGAGCCATTTTCTGAATGCATTACTTTCTAGGACAACATTATCTTGTATCATTGTGTATTTGATGCTTCATGGCTGCGTGTATAGCCTTGTCGTGTTTTTTTTGGGTCAGAGATGGTCAAGCTCAAAGCTAGGCCAGCAGGCTGCATCTTATTAATCTCCTTGCCTTTACTTTCTTCTATTTTGAATTATATTTATGTAGGCTAATATGATCCATGTCCACTACAGCCGAAATTGCGGTTGGAGCTGTTGCTACTGGCGTCTTCTGGCAACCATGAGCTACTGCATGGTAATGCTTCCTTCTATAGTATGTGCATATGCATGGCGTGGCTTCAAATGTTTGTGGTTGATTGGCATTTGATTCAGCTATTTCAGCAGTATAGATGGTTGATCGTTGCATGCATAGTTCAGTGGTTGATGAATGAGGATGTTCCTGTCACAATTCCGATGTTTCAGTTACTACTAGGAAAAGACATTTTCATACATAGTTTGATATAATACTTGATTTCATTAGTTTTGAAGGGATAAAAGCAAGCATATTTCTAATTTGTACATAACATATACCAATTAAGGATGTCCCTGAATTCTCCATAAGAGCGATAAGACAGACCTTTTTTTTGCCGGCTCGCATGCACGTGCTAGCCATGGTGAACTCATCCCATCTGCAGGGTTTTTGACCTCTCGCCTGCTTCTGATGGCGAGGACGTAGTCCGCTGGGCGCTGGAACCTTCTGGGGAGTACTCGACCAATTCTTTGTACTCCAAGTTGTCCCGAGGGGGGACGATTACCCACTTTAAAGAGATTTGGCGCACGAGGGTCCCGCCGAAGATCAGGGTTTTCTTATGGCAACTGATCCGTGGTAGGCTTCCCTCCGGAGACCAATTGCTCAAACGGAACGGGCCATCGGATGGGCGATGCGCCCTTTGTGGGGAATGGGAAACTTGCGATCATATCTTCTTCACTTGTCACATCGCGAGATTTATGTGGGCAGGGATTAGGGATCTTCTTGCCTGCTCTTGGGACCCAGCAGGGGCTGCGGACTTTGTAGCCATTGCCAACGGCTTGACGGGTAGACTTCGTAGGATAGCTTGGTACACCTTCGCTGCCCAGAGTTGGGCGCTTTGGAACATCCGCAACAAGCTTGCTATTGAAGGCTCCCTGATTTCCAGCCCGGCTGATGCTATCTTCAAAATGTCTATCTACATGCAGAGCTGGAGGGTACTGGTCAGACGGAAGGACCGCCCGCTGCTGGACGCGGCACTGGACGAGGTTAGGAGGCTCCACGCGAGGATCCGGGACGGAGGGCGCTGATGACTTCGACATCCGGGGTGGATTGACGTTTTCTTCCTTCGCGCCGCTACTCGCCACTCTTTAGCTGTTTCCTTTCATATGTGTTTCAGACTTGGGTTACTGTATGGCAGCACTTGTATTTGGAGGTCTCCGTTTGTGGCGTGTGTTGTATCGACTACTACCGCTTTATTAATTTAAAGCTGGGCCTTTGGCCTTATGTTTAAAAAACTCATCCCATCTGGACATATTTCATAGGTACTTGTAGTATGGGCTTGTAGTTAAGCTGATACGTCATGCTTGTGATTGTTATTTCCTTGCAACATTAAATCTTCCACTTGTTTTACTCGTGCCATGACGAGAAAGGAAAAAACATTAATTGACCTTTTAGTTTTGCCCGATCAAACCAGAGTTCCAACTTAGTGCAAAACGTGAGTTTGCATTCGAGAATGCATCATCTTTTGTTCCTTTTACACTTTGCGAGATAACTTGATCATTTCTCTTACTCTAGTGCAGCCGTACCTGATGCTCATATTTTGCATGTAATCATAAACTGAACCCAACTTTGGTCCTGCATGTCCACATAGATTCAGACATATTTTTCAGGGTGCCCATGCTGCGGGTGTGCCTCAAGGCCTGGCCCGCTGAATACGATCGAGGATAGAATCGGCTGGCGGCGAGCATGGCCCTTGGGTCCCTTTCTCGGTATGAACCATCTAATCTAGTTCCGAGTTATAAATTTTTCGATGAGATTTATCGGGCACACAAGCATGATGTCTGGATCGATTCCAGGCGTTGGAATTGGAACTAGATGCTCAGCTTCTTCGCAGCAAGTCTAAAAGAAGTTGATATGTGTGTGCTGTCTTTGGTCTGGACTGCTTGACTGCAGCTTTAGCTGCCGGAACCGCAGAAAGTTAAAGGACCTGCTCTGTTTTTGCAATTGTCCGGCATACAGCTTCAATAACTACTTGAAACTCAGTTCTATACTTGCCCCTACTTTTATTTGACTGAGCCGAACCGGAGCTGATGGTTTCTGTCTACAATGTTTTCATGTATGAGAATGCACGTACTAAAACTATGGCTTGGTTAGCATCATCTATCTAGTTTTGCATCGGTGAAGCTTTCCTCCATTTGTTGGGTCATGTTTACATAGAACATGAATCCTTTTTTTTTGCTTGCCTGTGCAAAGTGTAGAGGAATCTTGGCTAGAAGTGCTGATCAGACTAGTGTTGATTGTTAGGAGTGGGCATCATGCTCAGCTACTCTGTTTTGATTATTGAGCTTAGAGGATATTTCATATATAGGACATCTTGATATTGGACTGTTGTGTGTCCATAAATTTCTGCAATCTGTGGGACATATTTATCAAACACTACATGCTTCAGGCATCCATGGATTTCTTTAGTTAATTTAGCAAGTCAAAACTTCCAATATTTGCTAAGACTCCTATTCTGGTCATTTAATATAGACACACATTGATATTATGTTAACAACTCTTGCCCTTTCAGGTTTTTGTCGGCTCCTGGAGACACGCAATAGTTGTCCAGCTTGGGGAAGAAGTGATGGGGGCTTCGGGTGCATGTTTTCGGGTACCCAGGTGGTGCCCAGTCCACCTCATACCAGTGTAACCCAAGTGTGGATGGCGGCATTAGAGAGAACCCAATACATTGACCTCCTATTGTGATGAGTGGCCATCTTGCATGCTCATTTGGTATTTTTTCATGTCTCTGGGATGGCATCCAGCAGCACAAGAACTGCTCGCAAGGACTCGGGAGTGATTGACTTCAGCACAAACTGACCAATACAACCATGATGAAGTTAGACGTGTAACTTCTAGGTCAGGACCCAATCAAGAGCGTTTCCTACTCACCTTTCTTAGTCCAGTTGCTGCAGGCGGTGGACAACGAGAGATTATTCTTCTTAACGACAAAGGGGAAGCTGCAAAAAAAGCCGAGTACTATACCTGTTTTGGTTGGTACTACAAAATCGTGCTGGAAACCGCACAAAAGGAAAACGTGTGGCGTTTGCGGTGGAGGCTGGTGTGGAGAGGGTGCCAACCAAGGGGCTCGGGAGTGATTGACTTCTATATACGTTTGTAGCTCGGAATTAGAATGATGGTTGATCCGGGTTGCTAGTTTAGATGATATGTTGTTCACAAGTATAGTAGTATGAGTGGTGACGTGCATGTATAGCGAGATGTCTTTGTTTCGATTTGTCATGTCCAAATTCAGTTGGTTTCCCCGATGCTACTTGAGCACCCTTGATCCAATCTATCATCAGCTCTTGAATAATATTTTTGATGTATACTATAGTTTCCTGGATGTATCTTGAGCTTGACATTGTACATTGTTAATGCATGGTACCTTGTAAATGGATGGTTCTTAGTTCTCATGAGTTGATTTCTGGTCGTTCAATCAAACGAGGAAAAGCGAACAGGCTGGTGAACAATTAAGTCAAAAGAAAAAAAATCTTAGTCTTGCTGGCGCTTACTACTTACTATTTGAGATATTCCTTCCATATCGGTTTGATGGGATCACTACAAAATTAGGAAAATACTGTTAAGTACGTACTGCCTTCTCTCTATTATACACTCAAAATATCAAGGATACAGATCGATCCACAGCAAGGAGGAAGCACGAGATGAGTCCAGGGAGGGGAATAGAGAGGAAGGGGACACGTGAATAGCTGACTTTGGCTCATCTCCCTGCTGCCTCGGTCTCCTGTGTTGCTTGCGCGAGGCTGAATTGGCCACATCTTGCATTGGGTCCATGACAAACACCAAGAAGGTAATGACTAATTTGGTCACATCATGGCATCTCCTAAAACTGCTCTCTCCCAAGAAATTTGTTATGATCTGCATGCATAAAAACCCGAGAAGTTATGACTAATGCACATCATGGCTGCAAAGTGGGCCTAGGCTTATTGTTGGCCTCCCCTAATAAAACGGTACAGATTACAAGAGATTTACAACCCAAGAGGTTATAGGGAGTAAGATCCTGGAGAATAGGTCAACACCAGAGAAAATGAGCCGCACCAACAATTACTCCAAGAGAATGAATGCATGCATGGCCGCTTGATTCTGCACTAGCTCGCTTAATTAACAGCTAATTTACCGGGGTGTTAACTCGCCAGGTCACCGATCCGCGTGACACCATAGACCATGGTTATCTCAGCCCTCCATCAAGTGATTGATCTGGAGGAGACGAAAGGAGAGAACCGAAATGTCATGTCCTTCCCGCCCCTGTTTTTTCCTTGATCAAAGCTCTAAGCTGCCTTCCCTTTCTATAAGTACAATTCCACTGTCAGCCACCGCGTGTGGATTGCGCGTGTGACTATGACTTAGACTTTGACTTTGTCGAGGAGAGGAGAGGAGAGGAGAGCCGACGCTATGCTCGTCAAGACGTGGTCGCCGTCGACTAGATCTCCGGCCCATCTCCGGTGAGGCAAAGATTTGTTAATAGAATTTTCTTGCCATCCTAGTACTAGCAGTACTGACGTCTTTTTCTAAAAGGAGAGCGAAGGAGATAGCCGGCCAGGACTGGATCTCCGGCCAACCGATGATGGTGCCGTGGGCGGCAGCGCGACATCGAGCTGAGTCGTATTCCTTTTCTTTCTTCTGATCGAGCTCGACGCACACATCAGGTCCGTATTTTTCTATCCCCTTTCTTTTCTAGTTTTCTAGACTAGAGTCTCTCTCTCGTAGTGCTAGCTACTTGGCTAGATTGCTGGGCGGATGCAGGTAGCTCATCATGCAGACTTCTAAGAAATAAGAAAACCTTATAGATTGCTGGGCGGATGTAGGTAACATCAAAGGAGGTACTGATCTTTCACTGAACGACAATTTTCTTTTTTTCTACGAGTGGTAGTCTCTTGGGCCTTATTTGCTACTGGAGGTTTTGTAGGATTAGTGGGGATAATCTCCACAGACGTGGGATCTCACGGGAGCACGAAAATTTGCGTCGCGGGACTTGTCCTGTTGCCTGCCAGGTTTCGCTAACAGTAAGGCGCTTGATTTGTAGTCGCGTCCAAAGTAAATGGGGCTGTTTGGATTGAGCCTGAACGTGCCCTGCCAATATTTGGCTGCCAATATTTTGGCGAGCGATTTCGCCACCGTGAGTTCGCCCAAGATTTGGCGTCAAAATGCACTGCAAGCGATAGGTTGGCTTGGGCTGGCCAAATTCTTGATTGCATTGTGAAAACAATAGGAAATTGAGATGCTTGCTACCATAGGACATAGCTAAAGTTATAAGTCAGTGTCAATTTTTTTGTTATACCGCACGAACTATGCTGACCGTATCAGTTTGAGCATGATACCCATTTTAATTAGGTCCGCGAGAATCATAAAGTCATCTTTTGTTGGCTGGACGTGGAATTGAACTTCTCATGTTATTGTTAAACACCGGGACACCATCTGCATTACATTCAATGTTAATTCGATCTCTACATAACACCGTGTTATGAATTTTTTTGACTAGTCATTCAAAGGTTTGGTACTTTGATATGTATATTCATCTCGCATGAGATTCTCAAATCAAAGTATCATCCTGATACCTCACTTTGACCTGCCAAAACCAAACACTCCAAAATATGCACATGTTTATATGGAGTGTGTCCTATATATTGTGGTTAGTCTAACCATGTTTATATGGAGGCTTGCAAATGATCCACAACATCATCTCGCACAGATTCTCAAATCAAAGTATCATCCTGATACCTCACTTTGACGGGCAAAACCAAACACTCCAAAATCTGCTTTTTGGACAGCTATACTCAAGGTGAGGCATCTTTTGTTCTCTGCTCCCTTTTATCAACCCATTGATGGAGGCATTTTTATTTGGAGTACCCCTTGGTTTGTGGGCTGGGAAATTATTTATGACAATCTTATTATCCAAGAACACATATATAATTACCCAACTATAGTCAAAGATCTATGGATAGCCAACCAAATATAATGGAATATCCCTCTTATCCAAAGCCTCTTCATTCTGGAAACCGCTAATCAAATTATTCAAACTCCAATCATCTTAGCAGGCGAAAAGATACTCTTTGTTGGAAACTAACCCCATCAGGTGTGTGCTCGGCAAAAAGTGCTTATTATCATTGCATAACAAACTTGGTACTCCCAGCCAACCAAAGATCAAAGGAAGTGCCGCTTCAGATAAAATATCTAATTTCACAGGTTTGGAAATGCAAGTACATGGTGCCAAGAGTTCAGACTTTTGCATGGAGACTATTGAGAAGAGCACTTGCTACCGGAAAAAGGGCAGGTAAATTCTCCATTCATATCAGACAGGGAGGAATGCTCCATGTGCGAAACGATGGAGAACGAAATGCATCTTTTCTTCCTGTGCCCCTTTTCTAAAGCTGTCTGGTTTAGTCACCCGTGGTATATTCGGTCCGAAGTTCTTGCATCAAATAATCGATCTGTTTCAGACTTAATTCAGACCATTTTCACCTCTGGTCATCCTTTAGCTTCACTTGAATATATCATACATTTTTATGGTTCCTCCGGAAAGCGAGGAATGACCAACTTTTTTGCAGGAAAGATAATAAATCTTGGCAGGTGTTTGCTGCAACGCAGGGTATACTGAAGGTAGCCAAACTAGACGACAAGATTTAGAACAACCTACCCCAAGCTCTCGTTCAGCAGTCGGAAACACCCAAACTAGCTTCATCAGTCCAAGACCAAAGAAATGATATATACAGATCCAGCTACATCACAGTATCTACACATCAACCCTTCAGATGTTGCCTACTCCAGGGACAACCATCTCTGATCCATGGAGCATCCCAGGCACAAAGATCATCATAGACGCTGCATGGACACAACATAACAATCAAGAAAGCCATCAGTCGCAGGTGGGGCTTTGAATATACATCCAGGTCGAAAGCGATCAGCGTTGTGCTCGACTCCTTATCTCAGCTATTTCACCCCCAGTTACTTCAGCACTACAGGCGGAAACTTTTGGTCTGCTACTTGCAGCAAATCTGGCGCACCACCTTCAGCTCCAACATGTCACCTTCTTCACAGATTGTGCGATCGGCAGCTACTACTCGTAACATCATTGAAGACCCAGGTCATTGGCAGATTAGACCACAACTTGTTGCTCTCTTCGGCAGCCCTTCCTTCCATCGACAGATAATCTTTCACGTTCCTAGGGGTACAAACTACAAAGCTCACTTCCAAGCAAAACTAGCTACTAGGATGCAGGGCGAGCCTTTTATTATGAGATGCCTTTCTAGCACACATGACAATGCAGCCGGCACTTTCAGAGATGTAATCTCAGATTTCAGAGATATTGTTGAGATATTGTTGAGTTTAATGAAAAACCTTTCTGTTAAAAAAAAAGAAAAATCGGATAGCTTCCATTCCAATCACAACTTATTGCAGATTTATAATATGATGAAATTAAGACATGCATCGATCCGTTTCAAAAAAAAAAAAAAAAAAAAAGACATGCATCGATCAGCCAGAGTTTATATGCTCAAAATCAACTTATACTAGATTAAATTACAGTACTTGTAGGTTCTAATCGACTAGTCGAAGATGCAGTTTTCCGGCCTGTTCATGGCCCATCCTTGGATCTCGTCTCTGAGCATGTCCTGAATCGACAACTCGCCCCGAACAATTCCGCAATAGAGCGTTCTAAGAAGGGGAGCATTGCAGAGCAAGAATTTGGCGAGTGTCCTCTGCGCCCTCCCGCCGTGGTAATGCGCAAAGTTGATCTCCTCACTCGTTTCCTCAAGCACGGGATGATCACCGCCGGCGCGGCGAGGATCTCGTACTTGTTGCACCTCAGCTGGTGCGCGCGGGACGAACTCCCCGTCCTTGCAGGCCGTGCCAGCTTTCACGCGCGTGCAACCCCTCTTTGCTGGGGTCCGTGTCCAGAGACAGCGAGAGCACCTCCAGGTTCGGGGCGTGCAGGAGGATCCTGCTCACGGCTGCGATGGCTGCCTCGCCGTCGCCGTCGCCGTGCGGGAGGAGCCCGGTTAGCTCGAGGTGGAGGAGGCGCCTGAAGGCAGGCAACGACCTTGCCAGAGCGTCGTGCTCCACGCCGCAACCCAGACGTGCAGACCGCAGGTGCAGATGCTTGGTGGAAGCGAGTAGCTGCAGAAACTTTCCCAATTTTGCGAGCTCCTTCTCCGTCGAGACCTCCTTGCCGCAGATATCGATCATGCACGACGGGGTTTCCAGCGGCCGCCGCGACGAAGGGCCAGGAGAGGCGTGTCGGGCACCGCGCCGCGGTACTCCAGGGTGTGGAGCTTGTCGTTAACTTCAGCGACGACCAGGCTGTGGCAGCACCGGAGGGCGAGCTTGCGGAGTCGGCGGTTGTCATGGAGGTACAGCGCGGTCACCGTCCCGCAGGCCTCGAGCGTTAGGTCGGCCAGGCGCGGGCAGGCGTAGATGAGCCTCTGCACGTTCCGCTCGCAGTCGGTTACACGAACAAGGAGCAACGCCTCGAGGGACGGCAGGCTGATGGTGTCCGGCGGGGAGAGCTTGCAGGGGCCGAGGCTGAGCGACCGCAGCGCGGCGCTGGAGAAGAGCATCTTCGGGACGGTGTACTGCGGCCAGCATGAACTTTCGTCGTCGTCGGAGACCGACATGCGCCTCGGTCGGCTATTCACTTCCTCCTCCTCGTCGGCGTCGGTGGATCGGCTGCGCTTACGACTACCGGAGGCGCGGCAGAGGGAGTATGGACGGGAGCATACGGGCACGCGGCGGAGGCGAAGGTCGAGCTCGAGCCCTACAGGAGCAGGGGTGGCGTGCTTGAGGGCGTAGGACACCCAGTGGTCCACCGTGGAGGCGTCCTCGCGGCGGTAATGGTTCAGGGCGACGCGAAGCACGCGCAGCGCCGGCGCAGGTGCCGTAGGCACGAGGTGCCGCGCCAAGAGGGCGGCGGTCACGGTGGTGCCGAATGGTGGCTTCGGGTTTGGGTCGACAGGGCGGCCATAGCTCCAAGACCCATAGTCGTCCTCATAGTCCGGGATGGGGCTCTCCGGCTGCTCCAGCGTGACGGCGTCGACGCCGGCGTAGACGTTGCGCCACCGGCTCGATAGCGCCGACGCGCGCCCCGCTTCCTTGGCCGGGAGGAAGGAGAGGATGCGCCCTAGCGTGGCGTCGCTGAGCTTGCTCAGCCGGTCCTCTCGCCGCCTCCGTCCGACCTGCATCGCGATAGCGTACGGCAGTCTAGATCAGAAACTCACGTACGACCACAGTGCATATATATTTGGGTTTCGGAATTCCAATCATCATACCGTCATACGTATTCGTATTCGAATCGGACCGGGCAAGACGGGACAGCGGCGGGCTGATTTATGGACAGCAAGACCGTTTGAAAGCAGATTAGCTAAGTAAATTCAATTCCCGACTCGGACTGGAACTCAATCGCGCGTCGAGCTCTACTCTAATACCAGAAAACGACTGAATCCTTTATTACAACCCAGCTGTGCAAGCAGATCCCAATAAGAGAATCGACACGATCGAAATCGCTTGATTCGTCGTAGCATGCCGACGATGGCCGCCAGCGGCGACCGTCTCTCTGACCTCAGCGACGACCTCCTGCGTCGCATCCTCCACTTCGTCCCCGCCCAGGAGGGTGCGTTCACCAGCGTGTTGTCCAGGAGATGGCGCCCGCTCTGGCGCTCCTGCGGCGCCGTCAACCTCGTGGCCCGCGCCCTCAAGGGGGACCACAACGACCGCTACTGCAAAGTAGCCCGCGGCCGCTTCTTCGCCAGGCGTGACGCCGTCGTCGCTGCCGCGCACAAGGCGCTCGACGTCGCCGCCGCCGCCGAAGCCGACGGCGACGGTCCCGTCAGGAAGCTCACCTTCCGCGTGGAGGCACAAACCGAAGACAATGTCCGCGACTTCCTGCACCGCGATGCGGAGTGGCGCGACAAGCACGACGTGTTCGCCGGGGTGCTCTCCCACCGTGCGGCGCGCCGCCTTGAGGAGCTCCGGATCGCCGCGGTGGACTCGGACGACGGGAAGCCCATGCACTTTGAGACGTCCAAGTATGAGGCCTGCTCGAACATACACGGGCTCGGGATCTTCCCGCTCGCCGTAGGCTCCCTGCCGTCCAAGACCCTCCGCGTGCTGGAGATCACCAACTGCAGCAAGCTCGAGCCAGCATCGCCGCCGGTGTTCTTCCCACGGCTGGAGTCTCTACGGCTGCGACACTGCAACATGCCTCTCAACAATCTCCAGGACATGATCGACGCCGCGCCGTTGCTAGCCATCATCCACCTTGATTCTGTCCTCCTAGAGTACGACGAGAAGCGCCATGGGAACGGGCGCGGAGACTCTCATCGTGACAATGCCCCGCCGCCGCTGAACCGCTCCCTCCGCTGCCGGACGGCCATCTCGCTGGTCATGGACAGGTGCTCCTTCAAGGAGGAGGGCACCCTGCAGATCTACGCGCCCATGCTGCGCCGCTTCCGGTACCGGGAGTTGTCCGGCATATCTCGCTGAGCCCGCCGCCCCCGCATCTGGCACGGGCGGAACTGACTCTCACCGAGTACGGCTACGTACGACACAGAGACCCACGCGTCGCCCGCCAGAGCTTCTGGGGAACCGTCCGTGGCTTCAGCCACGCCAAGGAGATGAAGCTGAGGGTGCGCCACCTGGAGGAGATCGCCACCACCAACGAGAAGAGGCAGGCGAAGCTCCTCCCGGTGCTCCCCAGGCTCGAGCGCCTTCACCTCCAGGGAGTGTACACGGCCCCCGGCAACATGGCGGCAGCGGCGATCGAGAACCTGCTCCGCTGTTGCCCGGCGCTGCGCGATCTCCGGATCGACCTTAGCACGTCGCAGGAAGACGCCAAGAGGAAATTCCAGTACGGGCAAGACTTGTTAGAAAGGAAGCACCGCTCCGAGTTTGAAGAGTCCGTCCAGCGTTTCAAGCGCCGTAGACTGCAGCCGACGGTGGGCGCCGGAGACGACGACGATGGCCACGTTAAGTACTTGGACGAGGTCTCTGATCTGCCCGGCCTAAGTGGTCACTCGTTCGAATGCATGCGAAAGTGCCTGACAAGAGTCGGCCTGCAGTTCCAGCGCCAGACGATAACCGACTGCTTTGGTACCAAGCTCGTCAAATTCTTCGCCCAAGATGCCAAGGTTCTGGAAGAGTTATGCATCGACGCCGGAAACGAGAGGATACATGACCACATGAAACTCAAAGTTGAAAAATGGGTTGCGAATTCATCGTCCGCCAAGAGAAGAAGGATCAACGACTCAGCTTCAAGTATTGTCTCTTCCAAGATCGTGCGTTTGGGAAGAACTGGTGTAATTGGAGGCGTGACGGCGCGTGGCTGGGTGGAATTAGGCGAGGCGGCAGACTCCGCGGGCCTGAATCGTAGTCGTACGCCTCGTGGACCTGAAGCGTGGCCTTCATCCAGGCAAGCCTACGAGACCCCTCCCTGACTCCTCGCGTTCGACCCGGCCACGTGCACGGCGGGTTCGACGGGAAGTCCGACTTTCGACCGTCCACGTTGCCGTGCCAATCGGAACACGAATTGATTCTTGTTACCGGCGAAAAAAAAAGAATTGATTCTAGTCGTCGGTCCAAATTAAACGATTGGATGGATTCACTACTTTTTCCTCGCTTCGCGCGCTTGCTGTGCGTGCTGGGAATCGTATTGCTTCAGTTAACCACATCCTTTATTTTCTTCTTTTCTCTCCCTTGCTTGCTTGTACTTTTTTTTTCCCTCTTTTGATTGACGGGATGCAACAACCTACTTACACAAGGAAAGCTCGATCGATTCCTTGCTACTACTCCATTTTTTCAACCAGGAAAAAAATAATCTGACCTCACACTGTACTCATCAAGAGTTGTAGCTGCTTCACAATTTACCTCCCACCACTACAATTTAGTTGGGATCTGAAACGCTCAACTGACCTGGCAAACAGCCATGGCCGATAGTTACGCAGGGCGGCGTCGGTCAAGGTGATGTACTAATGCAGATCTAGGCTGGGCGTGAAGGTGGAGTCAGGTAGATTGGAAAATGTATACATAACTAATATCTCAACGGCAGGAATTTTTGGAAAATGTATCCGATCAATATCCAGTTATCCACGTACGTATGATGAGACTACAAAAATTGGATTCGCGCTTTACTTAAATCATAAACACGTGGCATGATGTAGGGCGCCGTCGGTGTACACATGTATGGTGTACAGTCTCACATGCCAAGCGCTCGAAAATAGTTGTCGGCAAAACCAGTTTGTCACCATATAGGTGGGCATGTAGGGGGTTTTCTGGGATGGGCCATCGACAAAATATGACCGCCATCATACATGCCAGTATGCTCAAGCTTCCCGTCGGCATAGATTCCAGCTATGTGGCATGCAGTTCTGTCCACCGACGGAAGGCTGGCAACAGTAGTACATAATTAATATCTCAACGGCAGGAATTTTTGGAAAATGTATCCGATCAATATCCAGTTATCCACGTATGTATGATGAGGCTACAAAAATTGGATTCGCGCTTTACTTAAATCATAGACATGTGGCATGATGTAGGGCGCCGTCGGTGTACACAGGTATGGTGTACAGTCTCACATGCCAAGCGCTCGAAAATAGTTGTCGGCAAAACCGGTTTTTCATCATATAGGTGGGCATGTAGGGGGTTTTCTGCGATGGGCCATCGATAAAATATGACCGTCGTCATACATGCCATTATGTTCAAGCTTCCCGTCGGCATAGATTCCAGCTATGTGGCATGCAGTTCCGTCCACCGATGGAAGGCTGGCAGCAGTAGGTGTATGTCTAGGGCCACGTTAGAGGCTGATACGTCTCCGACGTATCGATAATTTCTTATGTTCCATGCCATATTATTGATGATACCTACATGTTTTATGCACACTTTATGTCATATTCGTGCATTTTCTGGAACTAACCTATTAACAAGATACCGAAGTTGCCGCTTGCTCGTTTTCTGCTGTTTTTGGTTTCAGTAAATCCTAGTAACGAAATATTCTCGGAATTGGACGAAATCAAGACCCAGTGGTCCTATTTTGCCACGAACCTTCCAGAAGACCGAAGAGCATACGAAGTGGGGCCACGAGGTGGCGACACCACAAGGCGGTGCGGCCAGAGGGGGGCCCGCGCCGCCCTATGGTGTGGGCCCCTCGTCAGCCCTCCGACTCTGCCCTTCCGCCTACTTAAAGCCACATGGGTGAAGTTAGTTCGAAGTTCTAAAGCATGACATTCTTGTAAAATTTCAGGTTCTTATGAAGTTGATGGATGTCACATGGCTGGACTTGTACAGTTTTAAGCGTGACATCCTTGAAAATTCTAGGTTTCATTATAACTTTGATAAACTATCAAGTAACCGGAAGATATGGTTTGAATGGTTTTCTAGGCTTACGGGATGATCTCTCATTCCTGTGACTGGTTTCTAGATTTTCTGATTTGAACTATATTGAACATGGTGGTGCTTTTGGCAAATATTCCATTCCATTTTTTTTTGACACAATTAGCATATTTCTTATATTTGTCAAATAATGCATGAATGTTTTTAATTCATTTTCCAAAATGGATCGTATGACCTTTGATTGCAAGTTAACATTCGTATGCACATGACTTTTGCATGCCGAATTTGTACATCAAGTAGATTTGTCAAAAGGGTAAAAACGAAGCATATCATTCGTGTAAGGTATACTGGATTGTACACTATATTTTACAAATTAAGATACTATCCTTGAACATGCCTTTTATTTATCTTATAACTTCCCTTCATACAACTTGATTCCTTTACAGACTATAGGTCCCGTAGGACATAACAAATATAGTATAAATTTCTTAATTGCATTGTGAAAACAATAGGAAATTGAGATGCTTGCTACCATAGGACATAGCTAAAGTTATAAGTCAGTGTCAATTTTTTTGTTATACCGCACGAACTATGCTGACCGTATCAGTTTGAGCATGATACCCATTTTAATTAGGTCCGTGAGAATCATAAAGTCATCTTTTGTTGGCTGGACGTGGAATTGAACTTCTCATGTTATTGTTAAACACCGGGGCACCATCTGCATTATATTCAATGTTAATTCGATCTCTACATAACACCGTGTTATGAATTTTTTTGACTGGTCATTCAAAGGTTTGGTACTTTGATATGTATATTCAATATGAATGTGCGTGCTGCAATTTCAAAATTCTTTTCATGTGTGTGAATGGAAATTTTAGTTGAATCTACCTTTTGCCTATATATGTAGGCAATACGAGATAACATCCCTTTTTTTGCATCTTCTCATGATGCGATATAAGAACAATGTAAAAAAAAGAAAAGCATATATGTGAGTTTATTAATTCTAACGTGATATAGGTATATGCCACCTATTAACGCATTGTAATTCAAAGTTTTCAAGTTGTATCAACCGCCTCTATTGTCTAAATTTTCTTCTAAATATTTTTACGGTTCTTTCCTCAAAATGGATGGGTGCGGCAAAGCATGCCTTTATGGTCTAGTTTGATACCTAAAATGAGTCGAGTCGCTACATATGCTTTGCACCTAAGTCAGGGAGAGATCTCTGCACTTAAACGGATCCATGCGATGCGAGTAGTTTGCAAGAGATTTTTTTTCTTAAAGTGTCGGTGACGTCTTTAGAATGAGAAGTAAGCTCATTCTTGTCATAGTGAAAACAAATACGAATAGCTTCCATTCCAGTCACGTACTCACATCTTACTAGATTTAAATGTGCGCCTTGGCGCACGATCCCGTGAAACTCGTGTCGATGAAAACTCTATATAACGGACGGAGTAGGAAACCGTTTATATAGAACCAGAAAATATATTATAGTAGCAAACACTCAATGGCTATGTCAAGAGCAACAGAAATAAAAAAGAAACAATAAAAGCATTATCTATAAATGGTCTTCGGAGGCTACGTCGCAGGAAAACTCTGATTGTTTTAGTTGGGTTAATACATTATCTCTTTTCTTGTGTCACTTTAATCTCCTTCTGCAACTTAACCTTGGATTTTCCAAACTGTTGGGTCAGGCCACAAATGTTCTTCACTAAGTCATCATTACATTGTTGTATAACTGAAATACTCGCAATTTGCTTTTCTACCTTTGTCTCAAGGTTCCTGGTAGAAGCGTGAGAATGTTGTAACTCTACCAGTAGTTATTTACTTCTCTTCATGTAGTGTTACAGCTTCCTCAAGTAAGCTGCTCTTAATTCGTTCCATTGCTTGGTCAAGCTAGCATTGCTATTCTTCATGTCTTCATCAGAAATCTGCTCCTCAATTCTAAGATTCCCAACGAAAACCACAAACCGCTGCAACTCCGAGAGGGTTTTATTCTTCTTATCTTGAATTGCTACAATTTCATCATGGAAACTAACCAAGACATCTTCAGACCCTTTCTTCAGAGTTAGAGTTACTAATGTGCAGATCTTCATTGGCAGTGCTGTAGAATATAGTTGTTTTCTCTTTGCTACTCTAACTCACATTCAAGACTCTTGATCGAAGCATTTGAATTTTGTAAACAATAAAGGGTGTGTTCCTTCTATCTTTGTAACAGAATGATCTCCTCTTGCATATTAGTCTTAGCATCTTCCAGCTGTCTATCCAAGCTAGAATTCTTCTCCTCTGAGAATGAAAATGACAAATGAAATTAGACACCGAAAGATAGAAAGGATCAATTATGTTTTTATTTCCAGCGCACCATGATGATGCCATAAAAATTGGTGCCTCACATCTTCTCTTTTTTTTAGATTTGTTTCTATTGAAGCGTCGTGATTTTGTACAATAGTAAAAACAGTTGCAGTGTTATTCTGAATGAATTCAGGGAAAAATAAAGTGATACTAAATGATGATTGCGTGGTTAGTGTCAAATATAGATAATGCATCAAAAGATTGCATAGATTATGTCCAAAAGGATATGGACGAGCTTTTAAGAGAAAAAGATCAGTCAAGAACATGCACATGCCCGTATAGTATCATAATGTGTAATCCTTTTAGACTTCGGATTTTATGCATAATATAAAAAAACACCCATATGAATGAACAAGTCAATGGCAAAAATATTCAAATAAATATAAGCGAAGATATAATTGTGCGCCTTGGCGCACGACCCCATTGGATTCGCACCGATTTACATTTGGTATCATGGTGATAAAAACAACACGGAAAAATGATAATACATATTTTTAGACAAAAGAAAGGTAGCCATGATAAGCTAAAATCATTTGCAGGATTTCTTATCAAGTAATTTTGGAGGAGATAAAACATTTTAAAGTTTTGACTTGGTTCGCTGCACAATAGGAATCACCACGTCCTCACATTTAAAAAATATAAAATTTAAGGAAACATATTAGAAAGGATTGTTGAAGAAATAACAGAAAATCAAATAATGGTAGCAAGCTTCTTCATCAACTTCAGAGTTCAGAGGTAGCCATGATAAGCAAAAAAATCATTTGTATCTCCTTAATCTGAAGCTCAAAGTTACTGAAACTATAAATGTCGCTATGATGCAAGCCAAAACTTTAGAATCTCCAGGAGTAGTGCTGCTAAGTAGCACAATAGCCAAAACATAAGCACCAAGTGATGCATCGTCTATTTGGTCATTTAGTATTAAATACATTTTTAGAAATAAACTATGTTTCCCACCGTAACAAAAACATGAACATGGTGCTACTTCTAAGCATATCTCTAACATGGAACCACATTTATGTTTTTATATTAAAAAGGCATATATGGTTATCAAGATTGGGCCACCAATATCTCCTGAAATGAAGTACTATTAGGCAACTGTCTCGTCCTTGGACCAACTTTCACATCCATTTCGGTGGCCACGTCGAAGCCCTTGTTTATGCAGTAACTACAGTCACCCTTGGTGATGCCTGACATCTCCTAGAAATGCACGACTTTACAGTGATTTCATCGCACTCTTAAACCGTATAACCGATGGTGCTACCATAGGAAGACAATAGTTTAGGTATTTTCTTCTCACTCTTAAGTATCATTTTGTACTTTCTACAACTGAAAGGATTTTAAACAGAACCTTATTGAGCAAAGGGATACATAGAAGCATCATCCAGTGCATGTATTGATATGCTGCTTGCACACATAGAAAGAGAGGTTACCTCTTATTTATTCCAGATGCATCAGATGATGCCGGTAGCTCCTACGGATCATCAACCACACTTGGAAGAACCTAACATGACATCCCGGCAGACGATAAGTATACGAAGCGCAAGTAAACCAAAAGACCATGTCTACTCGGATAAGTAACTATCTTTAAAGCCACGACCTGAACGTAATCATGGAACAAAGCTCTCTCGCACAAATGAATTCTCAAAGATACTTGTTGATGTTAAATATTTTCTCCGAAGATCCCCAAATTTCAAGCTAAATAAATATATTTGTGAATTTCTTTTCAAATTAGCAAAGATACTTAAATTTGATGTGAATTTCCATCCTTCCGTGAAGATAGTACATGGTGCACAACTGGCTGAAATAAAGCAGACCACCTATGGTGAGGCCTACCATAGATGAAGGTACATCTAGCAAAGCCGCATATATCACGAATAGGTGCAAAGGCTGATGATGGATACCAAACAATTTCTGAGCTCTCTCTTCTGCCGTTGGTGTGGCCTGCCCCTGAACCTGCAAGATTTGTCGGAATCCACTGGTACTGCAGTGTGGTGATATTTCAGTAAACAGCCTAATACCTGCAGAGCAAGATCAAGATTCTGGTTGGGATAACCTAGCAATAAATAATGAGTGAAACTAACATGTACAACAGAAATTTAATGTACAATAATAAACATGTTTTTCAGACCAAGATATAGCTGCTCGGGAAATTCTTAGAAATGCTAAATAATGTCATATTCGTTCTACGGAGTATATCTTTACTGCATGCTGCACTTTTCAATAGACCCTATTCTCGCTTACATTCCGTAAGCATTGGCACGTGAAAAAGAACATAAAGCATTTAAGTTTATAAGAGATGAGCATTTCTTGAGCTAACAAACCATATGTTTATTTGTCCGGCTACTTACACAACCAAATTTCTAATCTTGTATATTTAAGTGGACGTTGATATATTATGTGATCTATGTGTTTGAGATACATGACAACAAGAGAGAAATAAAGAGAATCCATAATTATACAGTATGTTCTAAAAAACAAAATACGGAAGTGGATCTCATTTCCACCATGGCTATAACCACAACCGGTTACCCATAGCAAGAATAAGACAACTTTTAGCTTTTCTCGCTTGTAATAACCAAAAATGAAAAGTACTACCAGCAGCAGTTAGGAACCGATAAGACGTGATGGCAATAGTGCAACATATTGATTTAACCAATTATAAAATAATATTCGGATTTTACTACACCTAAACTCATTCCAACTATCTTTAATCAACATATATGAATGCCCATCAAATAAACATGAATGGAATAGAATATGTTTGAAAGTTCCTCCCAAAAATTGAGCACTCTCGTGTACATAGAGTTGGTAAATACCTCTAAGAAAAGCGAAATAAATAGTTCCAACAATGAGAAAATTTAAGGATCATCTGGTATGCAACATATGACATCATCAAGTTTTCTAGTAAATGTGGTCATGATGCATTGAAAAAAAAAGTGGTGTTCGAGATAGCCCACCTCCATGTATTATATTTTGCGCTTCTCATGGGTGAGCCAAATAGTGCCTTCAATTTCTAGATTAGATGGACAACCAAAATATAAGGTCATGAGAGGGGAAAATATGCTGCATTTTAACAAAACCAATTGGCATTCAGGAACCGACTCGTACAAATCAAAAAATGCATAATCCAAACAATTTATCTTTTCTTCATTTTGCGGCAAGTAGACAACAACATCACTCATCACTCAGCAATTGAGCCCAAAACCCCGGCCCATCATAAACAGGAAATTAGAATTGTCATGGAAGAATCCATTTGATGTATGCATTGATTTACTAAGCTAGGTACAACTCAACTAATTACGAATGAATGAGATATTTCTAAATATAGAAAACCATATCATAGTAAAGCAAAGGGAGTTGTAGGCTACCACCTTGACATTGCCGCTTTCAAAGAGCAAGTTCTTGAGTTCATCTCAAGCCGTCGTCTCTCCATACTCAAATGACCGGCTCCTGAAAAGAACACCGGACTTACCACATGAATATAGACATCAATCTGTACAATTGCATCTATGTGTGTTGGATGAATGACAGGATCAACCAATGAGATCTACAGAACTGAAAGATGTTCAGCAGAAGCTATCTCTGCACTCGTACACATTCAACATCATTTTTTTTTTTTGCAATAATAGAGAGAGGAGGAAAATAGGGAGCTCACCGGGAGCAGTAGGTTGGGGATGTGATGGGCTACAGCTGTACTGAATGGTGGCCGGCAGGCGCAGGTCTAGAACGACGCGGACAACTCGGGGTGGTGGTGGCGTAAATCGCCGGCAGCAGCAGCTCCGGGAAAGCGACCACCATCTCGTCATCCTTGCCTCCCCGATGTCGTACCTGCGCTGCGGAGAGCTCCTCGCGCCGGGTACGCTCACGGACCGTCACCCGCAGCACAAGAAGCAGGTAAGAGGTCCTCCATGGCTGGTGCATCGAGCAAGGGGAGGGGGAGGGAAGAGGCCCCGCCCCGCTCGTGCCATGGCAGCCGTCGTGGAGACACGCGTGTGCAGTAATGTATTTTCCTCTAGATCCATCACAATAATTGGCACTTCTCATTACTCCCCCTGCTAAACAACATGAGATATGCAAATAAAATTCATTAGCAGCTGCTCCCATCAACGATTGTCTCAAAAAGCCTCCTATAAATAACTCATCTATTTAGAAAATAATAGCTTGCATAGAAAAGTCAAAAAATCAAGAGGCAGTGTACATATAATTAAGTCACATATTTTAAGCTAGATTTCAGCAAATAAAATCTATTGAGGGGAAGGGATAGTACATAGGTCGATCTTCCCCTCCATCCCACTTTCCTTTTCATGAAACAACCCGTAGCCATAAATAAAAAGATCTAAATGAATAAATATGAAATGTTAGGGAATTAAACCAAAAGGAGTAGTGGAAGATAGAATTGGACAAATCTATAGGAACAATTGCACACCCACATAGTGTTTTCCAAGTGGAGATAGCCAATCACCGGCCAAGATTAAAATCCTCCTATGTGATTCATGAGCAAATATTAAGAACTGATAGTGCAAAATCCTCACAAGATAGGAGATGTGCAGAGAGGACGACGCTCACCAGCGGTGACACATGGCAAGCAGCGGCCTACGCTGCTTAGATCGCCACCAGCCGATCATCCGACCGCCGTCCAGCCAGCCGCGGCTCCTCTTGGAGTGTGGCGTTCGTCGGTGGCTATGCTCTAATTGTTCCATCAACCATGGTTCTTATCATGCTGTAGGGACTGCAAAGCGCTGCGAGGCAGGCCAACCATTACACACCTTCATATGCAAGAACTAAGATGTTGCATCACATTAGCTCTGAGTGGATTCCACTACTTAAATGCAGGGCCTATCTGTCTAACAATTCGAAGCCAATGTTACACTCATCAGGCCAACTATTGACCATACCAGATGAACCTCTAACTATGCAGCAGATTAATATTAATAAATCTCCATATATATATTTCAACTTTCATGTCAGCATGTGCATTAGCAAATCTAAACTTGAACTGACAACTTGTAGGAAACCCCAGTCTACATTTCCTCAAAATATCAATATACATGGTAACATTACACTGATGATATGTACATGGATAGTAAGCATTGCATGAGTACCTTGTTGTTTTCCAAATCCAAGGGTTATAAGCTTCTGCATTAGTTGTTTTCCGGGAATTAGCCATTAGGTGATCTTATCTCGCGTGTATGCTCCTGACACAAAATTTATAGATATGAGCACAATGCCGCGAGATGTAATTTCTAAAATATTCATTAGAAAATAAGCCAGCAAAGAATATGGAAAAGCAAATAAGGAAGATGACATTTGTTCCCAATTGTATTATTAAGGCGAGAATTTCCAAAATACAATTGCTCGTTGAGTAGGTCATCGAGCCACAACGGCTGCTCCTCGATGATACTCTCAGACAAAGTGCGCTAGTGGTGCTCATGGCTGTGGTCATGCCCGAAGATTTTCCCCTCTCATGACCTCCAGCTTTGGTTGAGTGGGGTGTTTCCGAGAATCGGAGCATCATCCAAGGATTAGCACCCACGCACAACGAAGTAATATGCAAATGTTTCCGCAGCCCAATCGCAAGACACCCAAAAACGCAGAACCGTGTAGGCCACCCAACGCATCCGCCGACGGTCAGCAAAACACGGATAGACCGTAGGAAATCGACTCCAGAACCTGTCCCTGCGCAGCCTAGGCACACCCACACGCGCTGAACACAAATCGAAGAAAATCAACCACAAGGAACATCCCAAGCACCCAAAATCCCCAGATCCACAACAACGTGCGCATGACACACCCACGAATCGGCCCCAATTCCTGGGCACCCACCACACCAATGCTTAGTAGAGATCCAAAAATACACACACGCTTGCACAGAGAAAGCTACCCACGACCGAATCCACCGCAGCCACATCCACATCAATATCAAAGAATAATGGAAAAACAATGGGCAGTAGGGAACAAACCACATCGGGGAAGAAGCAACCCCGGAGAGCCCCGCCTCCCTACCGCACAGCTATCACCGTCTCCCCGTATGCGCTCGCCGGATCCACCGCCGTGTTCGTCTCCGTCGACACCCGACCCCGACGACGTGGTCCGCGTCTACGGCTCCCACGGCTGCCTCGTGGCGTGGCGCCTCCGTGTCGGGCTCCTCTACAAGGCCGTCGCGCCGCTGCACTTGACGCCGCGACCCCGCTTGGCCGCCCCGTGCTCCGCCTCTCCGCCGCCGGACCGAAGGTCCGCGGCGCCGCCCTCCTCGCGCCACGTTGACGCGCGCTTCAAGGGGAATCCCACCGTCGCGCCGCCCTCGCGCGCGGGATTAGGGAGAGCATGGCCCCGCTCGGCCGCCCCGTGCTCCGCCTCTCCACCGCCGGCCCGGAGCTCGCGCGGCGCCGCCGACGCCCTCCCCGCGTCACGTCGACGCCGTCGCGCCGCCCTCGCTTGCGGGATTGGGGAGAGCGTGGACTGGGGGCATGCGGGGATTGGGGAGTGCGGCTAGGGTTTGGACCGTGGGCTGCCTATTTTAATCATGTCTGACCAAGAGCAATCTCACCCGCAGTCACCGACAGGCGGGCCCGGACGATGGTGGGGCCCACTTGCAGCCAGAGGCGGGTAGCACATGGCCCTTGCATGGCTTTATCTAGTGGGAGGAGAGGTTAACCACGTCCGACCAAGAGCAATCTCACCCACGAGTCACCGACAGCGGGCCCGGACGATGGTGGGGCCCACTTGCAGCCGCAGGCGGGTAGCACATGGCCATTGCATGGCTTTAGCTAGTGGGAGGAGAGGCAACAACGAACGGACCAGATACGCTGATGGGGTGATCCAACGGCCACGAAGCGAGGATCGCTGTGAGAGCCCCATGGGGGTGCAGCAATCATACCTTTAGATACTAGAATAAATTACAGTACTTGTAGGTTCTAATCGACTAGTCGAAGATGCAGTTTTCCGGCGTGTTCATGGCCCATCCTTGGATCTCGTCTCTGAGCATGTCCTGAATCGACAATTCGCCCCAAACAATTCCGCAATAGAGCGTTTTAAGAAGGGGAGCATTGCAGAGCAAGAATTTGGCGAGCGTCCTCTGCGCCCTCCCGCCGTGGTAATGCGTAAAATTGATCTCCCTCACTCGTTTCCTCAAGCACGGGATGGTCACCGCCGGCGCGGCGAGGACCTCGTACTTGTTGTACCTCAGCTGGTGCGCGCGGACTAACTCCACCTCCTTGCAGTCGTGCCAGCTCCTGCGTGCGTGCAACCCCTCTTTGTTGGGGTCCGTGTCCAGAGACAGCGAGAGCACCTCCAGGTTCGGGCGTGCGGAGGATCCTCGCTCACGGCTGCGATGGCTGCCTCGCCATCGCCGTCGCCGTGCGGGAGGAGCCCGGTTAGCTCAAGGTGGAGGAGGCGCCCGAAGGCCGGCAACGACCTTGCCGTAGCGTCGTGCTCCACGCCGCAACCCGGACGTGCGGACCGCAGGTGCAGATGCTTGGTGGAAGCGAGTAGCTGCAGAAACTTTCCCAATTTTGCGAGCTCCTTCTCCGTGGAGACCTCCTTGCCGCAGATATCGATCATGCACGACGTGGGTTTCCAGCGGCCGCCACGACGAAGGGCCAGGAGAGACGTATCGGGCACCGTGCCACGGTACTCCAGGGTATGGAGCTTGTCGTTGACTTCAGCGACGACCAGGCTGTGGCAGCACCGGAGGGCGAGCTTGCGGAGTCGGCGGTTGTCATGGAGGTACAGCGCGGTCACCGTCCCGCAGGCCTCGAGCGTTAGGTCGGCGAGGCGCGGGCAGGCGTAGACGAGCCTCTGCACGTTCCGCTCGCAGTCGGTTACACGAACAAGGAGCAACGCCTCGAGGGACGGCAGGCTGATGGTGTCCGGCGGGGAGAGCTTGCAGGGGCCGAGGCTGAGCGACCGCAACGCGGCGCTGGAGAAGAGCATCTGCGGGACGGTGTACTGCGGCCAGCATGAACTTTCGTCGTCGTCGGAGACCGACATGCACCTCGGTCGGCTATTCACTTCCTCCTCCTCGTCGTCGGTGGATCGGATGCGCTTACGACTACCGGAGGCGCGGCAGAGGGAGTATGGACGGGAGCATATGGGCACGCGGCGGAGGCGAAGGTCGAGCTCGAGCCCTACAGGAGCAGGGGCGGCGTGCTTGAGGGCGTAGGACACCCAGTGGTCCACCGTGGAGGCGTCCTCGCGGCGGTAATGGTTCAGGGCACAGCACAGTAATGGAGGCGTCCTCGCGGCGGTAATGGAGGCGTCCTCACCGTGGAGGTGATCAGAAACTCACGTCCACAGCACAGTATATATTTGGGTTTCGGAATTCCTGTCATCATACCGTCATACGTATTCGTATTCGAATCGGACCGGGCATGACGGGACAGCGGCGGGCTGATTTATGGACAGCAAGACCGTTTAAAAGCAGATTAGCTACTCCGTAAGTAAATTCAATTCAGCTGATCTACTCCGACTCGGACTGGAACTCAATCGCGCAGCTCTACTCTAATACCGGAAAACGACTGAATCCTTTATTACAACCGAGCCGTGCAAGCAGATCCCAATAAGAGATTCCGCAAAAAAAAAAAAAAAAAAAGATCCCAATAAGAGAATCGACACGATCGAAATCGCTTGATTGGTCGTAGCATGCCGACGATGGCCGCCGGCGGCGACCGTCTCTCTGGCCTCAGCGACGACCTCCTGCGTCGCATCCTCCACTTCGTCCCCGCCCAGGAGGGTGCGTTTACCAGCGTGTTGTCCAGGAGATGGCGCCCGCTCTGGCGCTCCTGCGGCGCCGTCAACCTCGTGGCCCGCGCCCTCAAGGACGACCACAACAACCGCTACAGCTACAGCGACGAAGCCCGCGGCCGCTTCTTCGCCAGGCGTGACGCCGTCGTCTCTGCCGCGCACAAGGCGCTCGACGCCGTCGTCTCTGCCGCGCACAAGGCGCTCGATGCCGCCGCCGCGGCCGAAGCCGACGGCGACGGTCCCGTCAGGAAGCTCACCTTCCGCGTGGAGGCACACACCGAAGACAAGGTCCGCGACTTCCTGCACCGCGACGCGGGGTGGCGCAACAAGCACGACGTGTTCGCCGGGGTGCTCTCCCACCGTGCGGCGCGCCGCCTTGAGGAGCTCCGGATCGCCGCGGTGGACTCGGACGACGGGAAACCCATGCATTTCGAGACGTCCATGTACGAGGCCTGCTCGAACATACACGGGCTCGGGATCTTCCCGCTCGCCGTAGGCTCCCTGCCGTCCAAGACCCTCCGCGTGCTGGAGATCACCAACTGCAGCAAGCTCGAGCCAGCATCGCCGCCGGTGTTCTTCCCACGGCTGGAGTCTCTACGGCTGCGACACTGCAACATGCCTCTCAACAATCTCCAGGACATGATCGACGCCGCGCCGTTGCTAGCCATCATCCACCTTGAGTCCGTCCTCCTAGAGTACGACGAGAAGCGCCACGGGAACGGGCGCCGAGACTCTCATGACAATGCCCCGCCGCCAGGGACAGACAGGCTGAACCGCTCCCTCCGCTGCCGGACGGCCATCTCGCTGGTCATGGACAGGTGCTCCTTCAAGGAGGAGGGCACCCTGCAGATCTACGCGCCCATGCTGCGCCGCTTCCGGTACCGGGGAGTTCTCCGGCATATCTCGCTGAGCCCGCCGCCCCCGCATCTGGCACGGGCGGAACTGACTCTCACCGAGTACGGCTACGTACGACACAGAGACCCACGCGTCGCCCGCCAGAGCTTCTGGGAACCGTCCGTGGCTTCAGCCACGCCAAGGAGATGAAGCTGAGGGTGCGCCACCTGGAGGAGATGGCCACCACCAACGAGAAGAGGCAGGCCAAGCTCCTCCCGGTGCTCCCCAGCCTCGAGCGCCTTCACCTCCAGGGAGTGTACACGGCCCCCGGCAACATGGCGGCAGCGGCGATCGAGAACCTGCTCCGCTGTTGCCCGGCGCTGCGCGATCTCCGGATCGACCTCAGCACGTCGCAGGAAGACGCCAAGAGGAAATTCCAGAGCGGGCAAGACTTGTTAGAAAGGAAGCACCGCTCCGAGTTTGAAGAGTCCGTCCAGCGTTTCAAGCGCCGTAGACTGCAGCCGACGGTGGGCGCCGGAGACGACGACGATGGCCACGTTAATTACTTCCACGAGGTCTCTCATCTGCCCGGCCTAAGTGGTCACTCGTTCGAATGCATGCGAAGCTGCCTGACAAGAGTCGGCCTCCAGTTCCAGCGCCAGACAATCGATTGCTTTGGTACCAAGCTCGTCAAATTCTTCGCCCAAGATGCCAAGGTTCTAGAAGAATTGTGCATCGACGCCGGAAACGAGAGGATACATGACCACATGAAACTCAAAGTTGAAAAATGGGTTGCTCATTTATCATCCACCAAAAGAAGAAGGATCAACGACTCAGCTGGTGCAACAAAGCTTCAAGTACTGTCTCTTCCAAGATCGTACGTTTGGGAAGAATTGGTGTAATTGGAGGCGTGACGGCGCGTGGCCGGGTGGACGAAGGCGAGGCGGCACCGCAGACTCCGCGCGCGCCGGGTGGACCTGAATCGATGAAGCGGCGGGCCGGGTGTGCACCTGAGGGCTACGAGACCAGCGGGGCCTTGGTCCACGTGGCCCCTTCATCCCTGCCTCCTCGCGTTCGACCCGGCTACGGGACAGCGGCTTCGACTTTGGTGCACGTCCGGCTTCGACGGGAAGCGAGCCGGTTCGACTTTGGACCGTCCAATCGCTCGCCTCACCTCCTTCTCGGAACACGAATTGATTCTTGTTACCCGCGAAAAAAAAAATTTGATTCTCGTCGTCGGTCCAAATTAAACGATTGGATGGATTCACTACTTTCTCCTCGCTTCGCACGCTTGCTGTGCGTGCTGGGAATCGTATTGCTTCAGTTAACCACATCCTTTATTTTCTTCTTTTCTCTCCCTTGCTTGCTTGTACTTGTTTTTCTTCTCTTTTGATTGACGGGATGCGAGAAACTACTTACACAAGGAAACCTCGACTCCTTGCTACTGCTCCATTTTTTCACTCGGTCTACCAATCCTACGCGCAACCAGGAAAAAAGAAAAAAAAGGAAAATACTGATTCGCCTATCAACATTAATCTCCTTTGATGCCTGATTTTCTTTCCCAACCCTACTGATTCGCCAATCTAATTCTGCTACCAACATACTCCCTCCGTTCTAAAATAATCTACATTCCAGCCCCAAAATTTGTTCCGAAATACTCTTACATTCTAGCTTTTAGTCAACAACAACACATGGAAACGAAATGATTTTGCTCTCTTTATTGGATGTTGTTGTTTTCAATGCAGCTTGGATTGGTTGTTTACACATCTAAGTAGTATTAATAAATGCAATACTAAGTTGTCTCAATTTCTCTAGAATGTAAACTAAATCGAACGGAGGGAGTACTTATTTACCTACCTCCTACGTGTCAAGTACTACACCAACAAATAATTTACCACTCCTAGTTATTATTATGCTACTTAACCATCAACAAGAAAATCTAATTATCACTAAGCGATTTAGTTTCCTAACGCTGGCCGCTTATCTGGGTCGCTACGCTAGCCATCTTTCTCTCCAACGCGCGCCCCTACCAGATACGTTTTCAGTTGGTTGAGGAAAGTTAGGTTACCTCCTTTTCTACCGACCTAGAATAAGAGCATCTCCACTCGTCTCCCCGACGAGGCACCCGAGCAACGTTTTTTTTTCCATCCGGACGACGAAATTCGGTCTAGTCGCGCCCCCGGTTCCTCGTTTTCGTCCGGATTTGGCCCTTCATCCATCCGGCAAGCCTATGGCAACCCCGGTCCCCCGGGGATCTATCGGAGAGTCCGGACGAGTGAAAAGCGGGGAAGGGCCTGCTCTGTCGGCGACTGGACACACGAACTCCACCGCCACCTCGCTCAAAATCACCCCCACCCCTCGTATCTCTCTCGCCGCCGTCACCACCCCGCCGCCTTGTTGCCCGGATTCCGCCGCCTCTCCTCCCCCACCTCGCCTATATTTCGCCGTCTTTTTCGATGACGGCCTATCTGGCTGCTCCTCCGCCGGCCTGTTTTCCGACGACGGTCTACTCCTCGTCGTTTGCGGATCGGGTTGCCTCGACCACGCCCGTCAGGTGTTCGTCCATTTGCCTCGCCGGCCATGGACTCGGACGAAGAGGAGGAGCAGATGTTCGTCGAGCTTATGCTAAGACGAGGAGGTAGGTTGGGGGTTTGTTTGAAATATGCCAAATGATCGAGGTTGGGGGTTTCCTGCCGGGGGGACGGCTGGAACTTCGACGCTCCCCAAGCAAAATTTTCGTCCAATCCGGACGAAAATTTCGCCGGATTGGGCGTGGGAGCACCAACGAGTGGAGATGCTCTAAGCGCCGGCCTCCACTCAAATGAATGAAAAATCTGGCGAACCGCTCGGCTCATGCTTTTGCGTCGACGCAACCAATATTCCCTGCATCGGATGGGATTTGGCCATAAATCGGCCAAGAAATCTAGCCTAGCGCTCGTTAATAGCACGGCTTTGACGGGAAGTCGGTTCAACTTTGGGCCCCGAGCCTCACCTCCATCTCGGAAATCGGAACACGAATTAATTCTCGTCATCGGTCCAAACAAATGGAAGGATTCATTACTTTTTCCTCGCTTCGCACGCTTGCTGCGCTACATGAATCGCACGCTTGCACACGCATTATCAATCTCATGTTGATTTGGATCAGTTCGCCTCCTTTGATGACTGATTTTCTTTCCCAAACCTACTGATTCGCCAATCTACCTTGCTCACATACTCCCTCCGTCCACAAATAAGTGCACATCTAACCTTCTAAGAAATCCACAAATAAGTGTACATCTAGACTTCTTGGTATATTTTTTACGTTTAGCTCTCTAGTGCATGTCTTGATTCCAGGCCCCATTAATTATTTTTGGTTTCTCAATGTTGTTTTATTGGTTACTAGCATGCACAATATTTATTAGCGCCTAAATCAAAGCATCTTCTTAATTAATGAGCAGATTGATTGAAGGAATGAGGATTTTTTTTACAAAAAGCTTAAGGTCTCTTGGAAAGCGCGCGTCCACTTATTTGTGGACGGAGGGAGTACTTATTTACCTACCTCGTACGTGTCAGGTAGTACAACAACAACTAACTTACCGCTCCTAGTTGTTTTGCTACTTAACCATTAACAACGCCACCACTTCCATTGTTTACTCCTCCTCGACATCCTCCAACAAGAACAAAGCATCGTCAGCAAACAAACATACTATTTACAAACAAACAAAAAAGTCAACATGTATGTAATTCATGAACCAAATCAGAGACAATTCGAGAGACAAAAAATTGAGCTAGATACCAGCTTCCAAACTAAAGTAAAGTCCCAGCACATCAGCTCACAATTCACACGGCACAACAGTACAATACTGAAATTATCATCACCGTGTATATTACAGAAAAACAAGGTACCTTTCGATGACCTTGGTGTGCCCGGGATGCAAGGCGAGCTCATCTTTGCCGGTCTTGTAACGGGGCAGAGAGAGGGTCTCCGAAGAAAACAGCTCAGTCCCCATCATCGTGTCGCTTTGCTGCTGGCCAAATCCTTCAGGGCACATAAATTCAATCAAGTGATGCCAACCCAATACAAAGAACTGGGTATCTGACTAACTCTCAACAGCAGCAGCAAAACACAAATAGCACAGGATTTATAGCAGTAGCAAAACATCTGATCCCTCCCATCACAAGATTTATTGACGTGCACTATAGTGAATCGAACCGAAATTCATGTAGTGCATATGAGATGCAGTTGCGCAAGACTTGCAAGTGAGATACAAATCCATCAGACAAAAACACGTTTTTCATCCAAAGCGGTGCCAACAATAAAGCGGTGACCATATTATCACTTTAGAGAGCCTGCAATTCCACCAAATAGCATTCATTGGGTGAAACAAAACCTATTTGACAACTTAGCTAAATACCAGCACCAAAATAAAGTAAACCTCCAGCACAACTCACAATTAACACATGCACCACTGCGTAACATTGAAATTAACATCACCATCTGACATCTGTAATAAAAATTGCAGTTGCACATAGCAGTCAACATATTTCACAAACACAACAGGCTAGAAATCTCCATTATCATCAAGACATAGAGAGGAACCAGAAACTTTACCTAAACACAACATGGAGTCAAAGAACAAGCCCACCGCTGTCCTTCAGTCCTCCCAGTGATCCTCGAACAACAAAGCATGGTCAGTGAAGCAAACACGTATATCATGGTATATTTGACATGAACAGATGGTAACAGCAGCACAAGGAAGCTACAAATGCAGCTTTCGAGATAAACAGCAGCACAGGCACATAAATCCATGTAAATTCAACATTGACAGCTGCTATGCAATACACTGATTTTCACCCTCGCAGAGTTGCATGCACACGCATAAACAGTAAGATCCATTCATTTTAAAGGTCACTCTCCAGCATGATAATTTTCTGACAAACACATGGATGCTGATGAATTCTCAACTTTCTTTAACTGAACAGTGTCAAAGCAATTACAAGAGCTACAGGTGGATGGGCTTTAACCCATGCATAGACATTAATTAAATCTGAACATACCGAAAATTGCATGATTAATACACTAACCAGAACAGACCATAGCAACTAACTGTCCTCTCTAAATTGCTCAAACTATACATGTAAAGAAGGTTCACACAGAACTGATTTGCATCAACGTGCAACCAAACGTGCCAACTATTTGCGATTCTACTTCACTTTTTTTCCTGCGGCTACAAATCCATGTAGTTACATCAAGGAATTGGTCTCACCTGCAGCTACAAATCCCTGTTGCTCGCTATAACAACAGAATTTTTTTTTTGTGAAACGCTAACAACAGAAATTACATGGGTAATAGTACTAATCAGCAGCAGACCATAGCATCTAAATGCCCATTCTGAATTTCTCAAAGTATATATGCACAGATGTTTTTCATACAGCTGATTTGAACCCATGTGCAACCAAAGCGTTAAAAGGAGATGCATTTCTTCTCCCTTGAAAAAAATCCAGCTACAAACATGGGCAGGAGATTGAGGAATTGGTCTCACGTGCTGCGTTGTACCGCTGCATCCAGCGGCACGACCATCAATTCCCTCCTCCGGCTGCCTGCACAAGAAAGAAGCGTTCTTTTAAGATGAGGCAGAAGAGGATTGGGGGCTGCGGGTTGGGGCACGACTCCTACCTCCAGCAGCACCTGCTGTTGGGCATCACGGCGCCGGCGACGCCGCTGTAGGGCTCCTCCCGCACGGCCATGACCTCCGGGCACGAGGTCACGGTGGTTGGGGGCGCACGGGGACGGATCTGCAGGGCCACTACGGGGAAGCGGAAAATCAGGAAGTGCCGCGCCTGGTCTCGCGCGCGTTTTGCTCGACGCCGGTCGGCAGGCCGGCGACCTGGGTATCGCGGCGGCGCGGTTGAGGCTCGATTGGCGCGGGACATGACTGGCGGACGGAGGGGACAAGGGGAGCACTGGGGCCGTCGGGGGGAGAACGGCTGGGATGGCCGCCGGCGACGCAGGCGGAGACGTGGTTGCCGGCGGCAGGGAGGGGGTCGGGGGAGAAAATGCGTGATTTTGGCAAGGTGCTGTGGGTGGGAAGTCGTGTGTTGTTGGGTGGGGCTCCTGATTTTGGCTCCAAATTGTATTTTCCATCTGCACTTCTCTTTTTTATACTCAGCGTGTCTAATTTCGTCCATGCCGCTGGGTAGCTAGCTTCATGTCACCATATGTGCATGCATGTCCATGTACCACACCACCAGTACTGCACACCACGCCATGAAAAATTTGCTCCCATGCTTGTATACATGTATGTGTGCACGTCATTGCACTTGCATGCGCGGGGTAGCTTCCAATAGATTGTTCTCGGAAAAAGTTCAGCCGAGCTAGGCGCGACGAGTAAAGGGACAACACACACTATAGCTAGGGCATGTAGAATCATGGCATGTCGATGGTTGAGGGCCTATAGAGCCTAGGCCACACCACATGCATCGGAGTGATGCTCATGTCAAGACTACGCCTCGAGAAACCTTGACCTAAACTAATAGACTCTAGTTAGGAGTTCCGCTAAGAACCCCCACGACACCAAATGCGTTCCCACCGGAATAGCAGAAGAAGATGTATAGACACCAATCATAAGAGCACCAATTAGTAACGATGGATAGGCATTTGATAGTCGAGACTACGGGATGACTTTGAGTGTCATTGTCGATGAAGCGAAAGATAACACATGATCGAGACCAGACGAGTCGGCATTATAGTTGGCCATGTGCAGACGCGTTGGGTATGTGGTGTTGAATGCATTGCAATGTAAATAAAATGACGATTCTTGTCAAAATGTTGTCCTGACAATTAAAAGGGCCAAATGGAATCACCACTTTGCACAAAAGCGAGGGGTAGACATCGTAGGGCCCACTAAGTAGGGTTTTTCATGCTCCTTTGACCTCTAAATAGATAGATAGAAAAGTCACATGAAATCACCACTTTCCACCGAAAGCTACGGGTTAGATGTCACATGGCCCACTGAATATGGTTTTTCATGTTCCTTTGATCAACCTATAAAACAGACAAAGAGAAAAGTCACATGGAATCACCCTTCATGAGAAAACATTCCATGGGAACCAAGGCTTCTGCATGGAATAATTAAAACCTATAGGTTGATAGCAACCCTGTATGAGAACCAAAGCTTAGCATGGTGACTCGGACGAGACGATGAGTCCCACCCGCCCGCGTTGTCCCCGGTACTCGCAGCCTGGGGGTGTGCTCACCCATCTCTTAAAGAGAAACTGAGGGGCCAACATGGTCTAGCCTAGTTTTAGATGGCAACCCTACATGCATGCATCTAGGTGAGTAATATACGAGTATTGTACATGCATACGAGGATTTTTCTTAAGGAGTGGCATCGCCCAACACCATCCCAAGTTGTGTGAACTATAATTCTATGTGCTACCAGCTGATAGCCATCAACTTTCTCTCTAACAAATTAATCTCATTTTATTCTCCGAGCGAGGCCATGACATAGGCATGGTTATCGGAAGAGTCCATATTTCCTAGAGTCGAGGATGCCGGTGGTGCTAAGGAACGGGTGGATCCGACGTCGACGTAGTCCGCCTTGGTTGGTTTACGCCTCGACGGCATATTTGATGTGAAACATATGCTTGGTAGACATTGTTAAAGTGGCGTCCCCGCCAACAACGAGCGTTGGGCCTGGAGTATAACGAGAACGGGCGAGCTTCACATCTTTGTAGTCAGCTCGGCTATGTGTCCTTGTGTAGGTCCATGTCGCCATCCACTCCGCTGCAACTGCCTCTAAGCAACGATATGTGTCCATCAACGTGAAAGGGGCATGGAAAAGCTCGTTCCCCCATCAACTCGGACTTGGTGTAGTCAATTCTTTCCCCCCTTCGTGTTCGGTCTCACTCCACACCATCATCCGAGGCAAACATCATGTCGACATCGCCATCGGCTCGCTCTAGTGCGAGCTAAAGCCGGAGCCACGGGAGATGATGATGACGTGGTAGAAGGAATTGTGGCACGGACATCGAACTTTGCTCTAGTGCGAGGAAGACGAACGGGAAACAAGCGGAGGGGTAGTTTTGGGAGGTTAGCGTCAAAAGGCATCCTACGCCTTGTTATTTGAGGAAAATTGGAAAATTTTATAGACCTTAAGTTTTGAGACGGAGGGAATATAGTATATGAACGAGGCCGATAGATGCATGACGGTGTCCTAAACTCGTAATGCATACTCCGATAGCAGAATACTCCTTATGTATATAGAATAGGAGCTAGGTAGTGACTGCATGATCCATCGTGTATAATCCTATAGTATATTGGTTCATAGCGGCTGCTAGTACTCCTCTGTCTCGATGCAGGTATTGAGCTTGCATAGACGTGGAGCACGAGCATGTATTGAGCGTACAGGGATTGGGCTGAATCAATTGCCCCATTTAATTAGGCCATGCCAACCGTCGCATTAAGAACCAATAAAATTAATTTACCCAAGAAATAAAACAGGAGAATTGGAGCCGTCGGAGTAATTCTAGGGAGATGCAGATTTTGGAGGCAAGCCCTATAATCCAGGAGTTAATTCACCTAAATCTTCTAGCCCCAATTAATCTCTCTCCCCGCATACCGAGCCCCAACCAAACCCAGCCGCTCGCCGGAGCCTCCCCAGCCTCGCCGCCTTCTCCCCCCGGTCGAATCCGCCGCAATCACGCGCCTCCAATCTCACTACCATAGCGCCGCCCCTGCCGGACGCTGTCGACGACGAATCAGGCCGCTCCTCCCCGACCTCGTACGCGGCACGGATGACCTCCCACGTCGTCGGTATGGTCCAGCGGCATGTAGGCCGACCTGCTTCCCGGCTCCAATGTCAAAGACGGCGACGGACTGGCGCTGGCCGATCCGCTGCGCGCGCCGGCTCGGGATGGACCCATTGACATGGACAAGAAGCCGTTGCCGGCGAGGGAGATGGAGTCCCTCCTCCATGGCTCCGGTCCATCTCCTCCTCCTACTCCATGTATTCCTGCTGCTGCTTACCACCGGCCATGTCCCCGACATGCTGCTGCCGGCGGACTCCGCAACCAGCTGCTGCCGCGCCCGGTAAGGTACATCTCCTCCTACTCCATGCATTCCTGCCCAAATTCGTTTATTTTTTTCCCATGTCGAATGCATACGGTGTGATATGGATATTGTCCTTGTGACATAGTTGGCAGTACGTGTGTACCAATTGAACATGCTGATTCCTTTTGCTGCTTGTGAATTGATGTATGAATTTAATGAATGGATGAACACATATTGTCTACATAGGCAGTAAGCGTGCTCAATTTTTCTGCTGCCTATGAATTGTATCGACGGTACTGAAAACTTGTCCTTTTCAGGTTCAAACCATGCCGGGGATGAATGGCACCAAGCCACGGGTACCGGGAGATGACTTCGAGGGGGAACCAGAGGAGCAGGCGGACGTCATCGGCGACACCCACAAGTGCTGACGCGAGCCGCAACGGCGGCTGCTGATCGACAGGTACTAGTCGTGGAGAGCACCTCAGCTCCAAGAAGGTTACCACTGCCACCAACCATCCTATGTTAATTTGGTCCAGTGCATATTGTCGCCGTGCGTGTTTGGGTTCAAGTGTACGTGCTTTGCTCTCACAATTATGAATGAATGAAATGAATACTGGATTGATTCACTCTTGCCTTTCAAATATCTTGATTCATCTCTCGTCTGAATCAAGCTAGTATTCATTTTTTGTGCTCCATATGAAATAAACATGGTAAGTTTTTCGTGCTGCTTATGAATCAACAACACAACTATTGTTTTCAGGTTCAAATCATAGCTGCGCGTACCAGGAGGCATTGTTTTTAGGAGGGACTGCTTGTGCTTCCCGGTCTTCGATTTTGCCGCATGCATAGAGCTGCTCTTTGATTGTTCTCCTTTTCTTTTCAAATTTATTATCTGCTCTATGCATAGTCACTTGATACAAGATTTCTCAAACTTGTATGTTTCTTGTCTTTTTTGTTTCATTGAAAACAGCATCTTAATCTGCGGCTTGCAATTTTCCCTAACAAGTAGCTATTTATTGGAATTTGATAAAGAATATATTTTTGGATGCTTTGATTAGAGTAGGTATTATGGAGTGATTGCTTATTTTCCTTACTCATTTTAGGTTTAAGAATAAGATGATAAGAACAACATCTGGCTTTATTAATTGTATGCTATGATTTGCTTTATGGCTTTAATTTGGCAGTGATATGCTCTGATTTTTCTGTTGCCCTCACTTTTCTTGTGATATGCTATGATTTCCTAGTTTTTTTATGTACATGCTCCGCCTGCCATAGTTGTATGCTCTGTCCTTTATTGTTGCACTTTTTACATTTATGTTCATGCTTTGATTTTGTGTGCAATGTTGATTCTTCTCGATCTTTTGTTGAATAAATAAATGGGCATTTTGCTGCTTAATTAGATCGACGTGCAAAGATAATGGTAGTTATAGTTACCTATCTAGCTAGTAAACAAGGATATCTAGATATTGATTCTGGACTAGTAATGTTTCACATGATAATCTTTGATTGCTCCGTGTGAATAAATCTACACCTGCATGTTTTTTTACAAATGCAGTACCACTAGTATTTCTGAATAAATGAACACTTTGAGTATTGTGTTCTAATTATTCTCTTCATTTCTGATTGTTGAATTTCTAGCTTGCACATATCCTAAACTTGTAAGGTGCCCTAGAGATGATAGAGGAAAGGGTGGCGGGTTCAGCTTGACTTCCTCCACTTGGACGTCGGGGACAAGAACGACTATGAGGTGGCTCCCATTAATATCCTTAAGTTTTTGTTCATCTCTTTTGGTAAAATAAATGGGAGTCATGTTGCGGCTTAGATCTATGTGTTTAATTAATGATTGTTTGTCTATCTAGTAAACAAGGGCCTGGTGTAGATAATAATCTTAGATTGGCTGATTATTGGCAACAGCTCGTTAATGTCCTTGTGTTGTAAATTAATATCTACACTACTGATAGGTGCAGCTGGAAGACACGACCATAGTAGCACTAGTATTTCTAGACACTTTGATTTTATTATCATCATGTTCTAATTATCCTATTCCATTCTCATCATAGAATGTCCTCAATGAGGTGACAGCGGTGATGGCGCCTCGGTTAGATGAAGGAATGTCAGGGCGCCCAGGTAGAGGACGGTGACTTCCTCCTCCTCCACTTGGATGATGCCGCCGCCGGGGACAAGAACAAACGACTAGGTTGCCTCCCCCTACCTGCCATTATGTGGCTGCCCATTGTGCAACTTAATAATTTGGTGGTTGTTGATTTACCTTGTTGCTCTCTAATGGCTAGGTTGTCCTGGGTTGAGTATGTGGTTTTGGTTTCTGTTAGTTTATTCGTTGCCATCTTTTGGTCACTAAATGTGTCTGTTGCTGCTTACTTAGGTGTATGTGCTAAATTAACGTTATGTATATCCATCAACACTTTGAATTTTCTTTTGTAATTAAGTAAAAGGTGGTCCGCATACTAATTCTGGACTTGTAGTGGTATCGATAATAATCTTACATTGCTCAATTATTGGAAGCATAATAGTAATTTTGATTGTGTGGTTTTGGTAGCCTCAAGTAAATTCATCTCTTTTGGTAAATATTTTGGACTATTGCTGCTTAGGTGTATGTGCTCATTTAATATCTAGCTAGTAAATGGATGGGGATCCCGCTGCTAATGTAGTAGTAATGTTAGATAATAGTCTTAGATTTCTCAATTATATAGATCCATCAACACTTTGAGTTTTCTCTTCTAATTATTTTATTCATTTGTGATGATAGATTTTCTTGCTGCCACTTGTCCTGAATATGGACGGTGCCTTCGATCTGAAAAATGGGTGGCCGAGCTGCTGCTGCTACTTAGGCTTTGATACGATGGGCTGCTGTTGTTGACCACTTCAACACACCGGTGAGCCTCGCTCTCCCAGACCCACCTTTTGTTGAGGGAGGTTGCGACTTCTTCTTTTTCTGTGTGGCAAAAGCTAAACCTAGCAAAAATTGCCTGCTCTCTGTATAAGGTTCAGGGTTGGGTGAAGTGGTGCTTGTAGAGCCCACTGCCGGTGGTGGCGGTGATGGCTTCGTGCATGAAGGTCTAGGAGGGTGCCTAGGTACATAACGACGACTTCCTCCTCCACTGGGGCGCACGCTGCCTCCTGGGACAAAAACAAACCACTAGGTGCCTCCCGCTGCCTATCTTTTACTGATTGATTATTCCATGGCTGCCCGTCTTGCAACACAATCTTGTTTGGTGGTTGGTATCTTACTTTGTTGCTTGTAGGTTGGGGTCTTGAATGTTTGTTTTTAGTATACTTAAGTTCATACACCTCTTTGCTACATAAATGGGATTGTTTCTAATTAATTGTATGTGTTAAATTGAATATAGTAGTTCATCTATCGAGTAAACGAGAACCTGTATACTAATTCTGGAGTCAGCATGTTGTACATGATAATCTTAGGTTCCTTGTGGCAGAAACTAAATTAATGTCCTCTTGTTGTGAATAAATCTCCACTTCATGCATATTTACAAAGGCAGTAGCACTAGTATTTCTAGATACATTAACAGTTTGAGTATTCTACTGTAATTATTCTCTTCATTTGTGATCACAAAATTTCTTGCTGCCACGTTTCCTCAATTTGGAGGGTGTCTTAGAGCTAAAAAAATGGGTGGCGGTCGGTTGAGGACGAATTCATCCACTTGGACATTGTCGCGAACAAAAATGACTGTGAGGTGCCTCCCGCTGCCTTCTTTAAAAGCATAATGGTAGCTTTTCGGTAGACACTTTTGGATCATGCTTCTTTACCTCTCACTTCTCTGCATGTCAGTTTTTTGTGGAATGTGGATGGTATGCCAGGCAATGAAAACTTTGGAATAATTTATAATTTGCCACACTTTTCTCCGAACCTCTATTATTTGCCACATGACCCCCACATGGTGGTCATGTGGCAAATAATAGAGGTGCAAAAAAGTATAGAAAATTATAAAATCCCCTGAAAATTAAAATCAATCTCAAAATTTTACTTGACGAAAAAGGTCTTTGGCTGTCAGCCTATCTAGCAGTACGTTTTGGTTTATGTAAATAGTAAATATGAAATTTTTCTTCCTTTGTGAATATATCAGCGATACGATACCACATATTGATTGACTTCAGTTCATGTGCTTATTTTTTTTTTACTTTTTTAAATAAATATATGGTGTTTGCTGGGTGCATTTTTGTTGTATTAATTTTTTAGTGTAGAATTAACCCTGATTATTATGTATGTATCTGTCCCTATGTAGCTTGACAAACTTCTACCACTACTAGATATTTGATTTTGCTTTCCATAGAGCTGTTTGTGTAAACAACGAACATGTTGACATGATCAGTAGTCTTTTTCTCTTGATTATTGTTGTGACTATATTCTCAGGTTGTAATCTCGTTATGTTTTTAATTGCAAACTTTATCACTATTCTCTATGTGTATGGTGTTATCTGCATGTACAACTGTCAAAGTATTTCCTTGTGGATCATATATTGACAAGAGATGTGATGTTTTTCGTCTTATTTCAAGTTCATATGCAGAAGGCTGTTGCAGTTTTATGGTGCTGGAGGTTAGCGGTGAAGAACAAGGACGCACTAGGAGGAGGGAGGCTGCAGGAATGGCGGTGGGGAGGCAATCTTCTGCCCGAGCTGCAGCTGCTGCTGGCATCTACGTCCCTGAGTTGTTGCCACCCTGACCTGCGAGGTATCTCTTCTGCTTCCATGTATTTTTGCCCCTAAAGTTTGCATCTTTTTCCTGTTGATGAAAGGCGTCAATCATGTTTGGACCTGAATTTAATACAAGGATTTCTTTATTTCTGCAATGAAAGGCAGACAACATGTTTGGGCCTGAATTTAAGACAAGGTTTTGCTAAGTGTAGTGATGCCATAATATTTATCTACTTGTTAAGTGTAGTGATTATATGTGTTACTATATTTGTATCGAGTGCTGCCATGTTTTCTATTCCATTTCTTCCTCTCTTCGTACTACGGAAATGATATCAAAGTGACCGATGTCCTACTCGATTAGACAGGAAAGGCCTTTGTGGCTGGTTGTGCCATCTATCCGATGAGCTCCGCACCGGCGGATGTGGCATGCTATGGGTTTCACCGGAGAGGACACTATTGTCCTTTGCGGAGAGCACAAGGTGTCTAGGTTGTACAACATCACCATCAATGGTGGTTGGTATGTACGAGTTGTTGCAGATGGTGATCAGTGTGTATCATGTCCTTTCTCAATGTGTGGGAGGTGTTCTTTTGTGTGTCAGGATGTGGTGCTCTTCAATTTATGATTTCTTAGTCTTTTTTGTTCATGATATAGTGCACTTGTTTGGCCATGAACTCACACGGTCATGAGTTGTCTGCCATGAATTATGCACAAAAGGATTAGATTGTTTATTGTCTAGATTATTTTCCTGCGCAAGATTTGAGCTCTCTGTGCTTGCGCCAATTTCAGGGAAATGCTTGTTCTGTTCTTGAAACCCATGTCCTTCCTGCACTTGGATAGTTGTTGCTTGTATCAACTCCTTAAATGAAGTGGTCAAGTCGAATTATATTATGCTATGGCACAAATCTTCGTGTTTCTGTGCTCGGCCTTCATATGCTGTGCAGCTTTTGTTTTACTCCCTCCGGTCCATATTAATTGACTCTAATGTGGATGTATCTAGACACATTTTAGTTCTAGATATATCTATATTGAAGTCAATTAATATGAATCGGAGGGAGTATTCAAATTTCCATTTGATTGACTGTGTAGTGGATTTTCATTGGATGGACCGTGTAGTGAATCCTTTGGAAATTTAGATCACTACACATCTATTATTCTCGGGTATTAATGCGATGGGCAGTAGCATCTGGACTGCACAAGTATCTTAGTAGTCAAGATTCCTGCCCCAACTAGTTGTTTCGTGACTTGGAAAATGCTAACTGAGCTGTCATTAAAATCTTTTTTTTCGCAGCATCTGTGTTGATTAAGTGAAGAAACCGGTTGCTTCCCATCCCTGATCCAATTGTTGATCCATAGGTGATGCCTTTTGTTCCCTATTACCCCTGTTTTTGTTTCTTGCTCAGGTTCATGCATGTTTTACGCATGATGAAGGTGTCTAGAGGAAGAGTGTTTTGTAGTATAAATAGATGGTAAAAATGTTGTACTTTTATTGATTATAGCTTGTAAGCATGATGACGTATTACTAACCCCTCCTTTTGTTACCTATTAATTCTAGCTGGTCAGTTTGATCGTTTTTATCACTAGAGCTACTAGATATTATTTTCACAATTCAGGTTAACTTCAATATTTCTTGGTAATTCCATGATGTTTTGTCTAGAGGAAGTTGAGCTACTTTTTTTCTCAAGACATGAATGCATTCCTTGTTAAGAAAGAATCATCTTGTACCATTGCGTATCTGGCATTTCCTGGTTGTTTATAAAGCTGATTCGGGATACATGGGTCTAGATAAGTACTGTAGATTTCTTTTAGAGCAGCTGTATTGTAGATTTTCAGCCTAGTAATGCAAGGTTAGGCTATTTATTTCGGATCCAGACGTGAATGTATCAGTTTTTTTTGGACCAAACTCTATTTTGTTTTCTAATCAGTATGTATTTTTTTTCTCAGGGAATCTGGAAGAAACACTTGGGAAGTCCTCCTTAATCCGAACTTACCAATCATGTATGACCACCACTCTCGCGGCACTGCTGGCCATCCTCATGTGCCTTTGTTCTCAGTGGTGGTCTTGGTTGTCCATTGGCTTTGACCACCTCCTTGGCGACGCAACCACTATAGCGGTTGCGTTCACTCCCTTCCGGTGAGCTCCTTGGGGTTTCCGTATTCTGTGCTCCACCATGCGGTGCCGCTCCTATTATATTTGCTTTGCTATGAGATGTTTAGGTTTAGGGATTGGCTGTTTGTCCCTACATTGAGCATTTTTAGCTGTTTGTTACGATTTCTGTGTAGCAAGTCTGCAATTTTACAATACAGCGGGCTTCTAGTGGGTGACAAAATTTATCAACTTCAAGGTAGTGGATTATGTTCATGTAACCATATAAAAGTTTTTCTTAGTTTATATACTTTGTAATTTTTGTAATCATGAGAAAAAACTTGTAGCTTTGTGAGGAAAACAACTTAATATTTATGGAGAGCTTAAGTTGCTTATGCAATCTATAGCTTTTAGATGCATTGAGTTACTGCCTTTAATATTTACCTTTCTATAGGTGCCATTTGTGCATTAATATGGCTAATTGATCTGGATATAGTCTATCTAGTTAGCTGATGGTTTGATCAATTCATGACCAATTGAGCATATATGTTGTGCATTTGTTTTGCTGGATGCTTTGAGTTAAATTGAGCTGTGTGTGCACTATGCGTGTGATGTTTGGTACTGGAAGATAAACTCCCGGTCTAGCCTCGTCATGTTTCTTTTGGGTTGGAGATGGCCAAGCTCAAAAGCTAGGCCACCATGATGCATCTTATTAATCTCCTTGCATTCATTTTTTCTGTTTCGAATTGTATCAATGCAGGCTAATATGATTCACATCCACTAAACTTGTCTCACATAATTGTCTGGAACGTTAATCTAGGAAGTTGGATTTATGTGCGAATATTTTCATCTTTTTTGTACTGCTAATGGTATGCCTAGTGCATTTGCTTTGCCATAGTGCTATGATTACTTGTTTTCACTCATGTTTAGAGCTAATGCTGTTACTTGCACTTCCAGCTAAATATAATATCTCCTATGTAGTTGTCACCAGTGAACTCTGTATAGAAGATGGTCTATTCTTTTTTCTTTTGACCTGGAGATTGATGGTCCATTCTCCTTATACTAGTGATGTGTTTGAATTCGGAAAGCTGGTCAGTTTGATCTTTTTCGACCACTAGAGCTACTGGACATTAAATGCTTGATGATATCCTTGTGATAGTACAGCAGATGGTTTTCACAATTCAGAGTAGGCATGATCAAAATATTTAAGTTTCGTGTCTAGAGAAAGTTGAGCCATTTTCTGAATGCATTACTTTCTAGGACAACATTATCTTGTATCATTGTGTATTTGATGCTTCATGGCTGCGTGTATAGCCTTGTCGTGTTTTTTTTGGGTCAGAGATGGTCAAGCTCAAAGCTAGGCCAGCAGGCTGCATCTTATTAATCTCATTGCCTTTACTTTCTTCTATTTTGAATTATATTTATGTAGGCTAATATGATCCATGTCCACTACAGCCGAAATTGCGGTTGGAGCTGTTGCTACTGGCGTCTTCTGGCAACCATGAGCTACTGCATGGTAATGCTTCCTTCTATAGTATGTGCATATGCATGGCGTGGCTTCAAATGTTTGTGGTTGATTGGCATTTGATTCAGCTATTTCAGCAGTATAGATGGTTGATCGTTGCATGCATAGTTCAGTGGTTGATGAATGAGGATGTTCCTGTCACAATTCTGATGTTTCAGTTACTACTAGGAAAAGACATTTTCATACATAGTTTGATATAATACTTGATTTCATTAGTTTTGAAGGGATAAAAGCAAGCATATTTCTAATTTGTACATAACATATACCAATTAAGGATGTCCCTGAATTCTCCATAAGAGCGATAAGACAGACCTTTTTTTTGCCGGCTCGCATGCACGTGCTAGCCATGGTGAACTCATCCCATCTGGACATATTTCATAGGTACTTGTAGTATGGGCTTGTAGTTAAGCTGATACGTCATGCTTGTGATTGTTATTTCCTTGCAACATTAAATCTTCCACTTGTTTTACTCGTGCCATGACAGAAAGGAAAAAACATTAATTGACCTTTTAGTTTTGCCCGATCAAACCAGAGTTCCAACTTAGTGCAAAACGTGAGTTTGCATTCGAGAATGCATCATCTTTTGTTCCTTTTACACTTTGCAGATAACTTGATCGTTTCTCTTACTCTAGTGCAGCCGTACCTGATGCTCATATTTTGCATGTAATCATAAACTGAACCCAACTTTGGTCCTGCATGTCCACATAGATTCAGACATATTTTTCAGGGTGCCCATGCTGCAGGTGTGCCTCAAGGCCTGGCCCGCTGAATACGATCGAGGATAGAATCGGCTGGCGGCGAGCATGGCCCTTGGGTCCCTTTCTGGTATGAACCATCTAATCTAGTTCCAGTTATAAATTTTTCGATGAGATTTATCGGGCACACAAGCATGATGCTGGATCGATTCCAGGCGTTGGAATTGGAACTAGATGCTCAGCTTCTTCGCAGCAAGTCTAAAAGAAGTTGATATGTGTGTCTGTCTTTGGTCTGGACTGCTTGATCTGCAGCTTTAGCTGGCAGAACTGCAGAAAGCTAAAGGACCTGCTCTGTTTTTGCAATAATCTGGCATACAGCTTCAATAACTACTTGAAACTCAGTTCTATACTTGCCCCTACTTTTATTTGACTGAGCCGAACTGAGCTGATGGTTTCTGTCTACAATGTTTTCATGTATGAGAATGCACGTACTAAAACTATGGCTTGGTTAGCATCATCTATCTAGTTTTGCATCGGTGAAGCTTTCCTCCATTTGTTGGGTCATGTTTACATAGAACATGAATCCATTTTTTGCTTGCCTGTGCAAAGTGTAGAGGAATCTTGGCTAGAAGTGCTGATCAGACTAGTGTTGATTGTTAGGAGTGGGCATCATGCTCAGCTACTCTGTTTTGATTATTGAGCTTAGAGGATATTTCATATATAGGACATCTTGATATTGGACTGTTGTGTGTCCATAAATTTCTGCAATCTGTGGGACATATTTATCAAACACTACATGCTTCAGGCATCCATGGATTTCTTTAGTTAATTTAGCAAGTCAAAACTTCCAATATTTGCTAAGACTCCTATTCTGGTCATTTAATATAGACACACATTGATATTATGTTAACAACTCTTGCCCTTTCAGGTTCTTGTCGGCTCCTGGAGACACGCAATAGTTGTCCAGCTTGGGGAAGAAGTGATGGGGGCTTCAGGTGCATGTTTTCGGGTACCCAGGTGGTGCCCAGTCCACCTCATACCAGTGTAACCCAAGTGTGGATGGCGGCATTAGAGAGAACCCAATACATTGACCTCCTATTGTGATGAGTGGCCATCTTGCATGCTCATTTGGTATTTTTTCATGTCTCTGGGATGGCATCCAGCAGCACAAGAACTGCTCGCAAGGACTCGGGAGTGATTGACTTCAGCACAAACTGACCAATACAACCATGATGAAGTTAGACGTGTAACTTCTAGGTCAGGACCCAATCAAGAGCGTTTCCTACTCACCTTTCTTAGTCCAGTTGCTGCAGGCGGTGGACAACAGAGATTATTCTTCTTAACGACAAAGGGGAAGCTGCAAAAAAAGCCGAGTACTATACCTGTTTTGGTTGGTACTACAAAATCGTGCTGGAAACTGCACAAAAGGAAAACTGTGTGGCGTTTGCGGTGGAGGCTGGTGTGGAGAGGGTGCCAACCAAGGGGCTCGGGAGTGATTGACTTCTATATACGTTTGTAGCTCTGGAATTAGAATGATGGTTGATCTGGGTTGCTAGTTTAGATGATATGTTGTTCACAAGTATAGTAGTATGAGTGGTGACGTGCATGTATAGCGAGATGTCTTTGTTTCGATTTGTCATGTCCAAATTCAGTTGGTTTCCCCGATGCTACTTGAGCACCCTTGATCCAATCTATCATCAGCTCTTGAATAATATTTTTGATGTATACTATAGTTTCCTGGATGTATCTTGAGCTTGACATTGTACATTGTTAATGCATGGTACCTTGTAAATGGATGGTTCTTAGTTCTCATGAGTTGATTTCTGGTCGTTCAATCAAAGGAGGGAAAGCGAACAGGCTGGTGAACAATTAAGTCAAAAGAAAAAAAATCTTAGTCTTGCTGGCGCTTACTACTTACTATTTGAGATATTCCTTCCATATCGGTTTGATGGGATCACTACAAAATTAGGAAAATACTGTTAAGTACGTACTGCCTTCTCTCTATTATACACTCAATATCAAGGATACAGATCGATCCACAGCAAGGAGGAAGCACAGATGAGTCCAGGGAGGGGAATAGAGAGGAAGGGGACACGTGAATAGCTGACTTTGGCTCATCTCCCTGCTGCCTCGGTCTCCTGTGTTGCTTGCACGAGGCTGAATTGGCCACATCTTGCATTGGGTCCATGACAAACACCAAGAAGGTAATGACTAATTTGGTCACATCATGGCATCTCCTAAAACTGCTCTCTCCCTAGAAATTTGTTATGATCTGCATGCATAAAAACCCGAGAAGTTATGACTAATGCACATCATGGCTGCAAAGTGGGCCTAGGCTTATTGTTGGCCTCCCCTAATAAAACGGTACAGATTACAAGAGATTTACAACCCGAGAGGTTATAGGGAGTAAGATCCTGGAGAATAGGTCAACACCAGAGAAAATGAGCCGCACCAACAATTACTCCAAGAGAATGAATGCATGCATGGCCGCTTGATTCTGCACTAGCTCGCTTAATTAACAGCTAATTTACCGGGGTGTTAACTCGCCAGGTCACCGATCCGCGTGACACCATAGACCATGGTTATCTCAGCCCTCCATCAAGTGATTGATCTGGAGGAGACGAAAGGAGAGAACCGAAATGTCATGTCCTTCCCGCCCCTGTTTTTTCCTTAATCAAAGCTCTAAGCTGCCTTCCCTTTCTATAAGTACAATTCCACTGTCAGCCACCGCGTGTGGATTGCGCGTGTGACTATGACTTAGACTTTGACTTTGTCGAGGAGAGGAGAGGGAGAGGAGAGCCGACGCTATGCTCGTCAAGACGTGGTCGCCGTCGACTAGATCTCCGGCCCATCTCCGGTGAGGCAAAGATTTGTTAATAGAATTTTCTTGCCATCCTAGTACTAGCAGTACTGACGTCTTTTTCTAAAAGGAGAGCGAAGGAGATAGCCGGCCAGGACTGGATCTCCGGCCAACTGATGATGGTGCCGTGGGCGGCAGCGCGACATCGAGCTGAGTCGTATTCCTTTTCTTTCTTCTGATCGAGCTCGACGCACACATCAGGTCCGTATTTTTCTATCCCCTTTCTTTTCTAGTTTTCTAGACTAGAGTCTCTCTCTCGTAGTGCTAGCTACTTGGCTAGATTGCTGGGCGGATGCAGGTAGCTCATCATGCAGACTTCTAAGAAATAAGAAAACCTTATAGATTGCTGGGCGGATGTAGGTAACATCAAAGGAGGTACTGATCTTTCACTGAACGACAATTTTCTTTTTTCTACGAGTGGTAGTCTCTTGGGCCTTATTTGCTACTGGAGGTTTTGTAGGATTAGTGGGGATAATCTCCACAGACGTGGGATCTCACGGGAGCACGAAAATTTGCGTCGCGGGACTTGTCCTGTTGCCTGCCAGGTTTCGCTAACAGTAAGGCGCTTGATTTGTAGTCGCGTCCAAAGTAAATGGGGCTGTTTGGATTGAGCCTGAACGTGCCCTGCCAATATTTGGCTGCCAATATTTTGGCGAGCGATTTCGCCACCGTGAGTTCGCCCAAGATTTGGCGCCAAAATGCACTGCAAGCGATAGGTTGGCTTGGGCTGGCCAAATTCTTGATTGCATTGTGAAAACAATAGGAAATTGAGATGCTTGCTACCATAGGACATAGCTAAAGTTATAAGTCAGTGTCAATTTTTTTGTTATACCGCACGAACTATGCTGACCGTATCAGTTTGAGCATGATACCCATTTTAATTAGGTCCGCGAGAATCATAAAGTCATCTTTTGTTGGCTGGACGTGGAATTGAACTTCTCATGTTATTGTTAAACACCGGGACACCATCTGCATTACATTCAATGTTAATTCGATCTCTACATAACACTGTGTTATGAATTTTTTTGACTAGTCATTCAAAGGTTTGGTACTTTGATATGAATATTCATCTCGCACAGATTCTCAAATCAAAGTATCATCCTGATACCTCACTTTGACGGGCAAAACCAAACACTCCAAAATCTGCTTTCTGGACAGCTATACTCAAGGTGAGGCATCTTTTGTTCTCTGCTCCCTTTTATCAACTCATTGATGGAGGCATTTCTATTTGGAGTACCCCTTGGTTTGTGGGCTGGGAAATCATTTATGACAATCTTATTATCCAAGAAAACATATATAATTACCCAGCTATTGTCAAAGATCTATGGATACCCAACCAAAAGACATGGAATGTCCCTCTTATCCAAAGCCTCTTCACTCCGCAAACTGCTAATCAAATTATCCAAACTCCTATCATTTTAGCAGGCGAAAAAGATACTCTTTGTTGGAAACTAACCCCATCAGGTGTGTGCTCGGCAAAAAGTGCTTATTATCATTGCATAACAAACTTGGTACTCCCAGCCAACCAAAGATCAAAGGAAGTGCCGCTTCAGATAAAATATCTAATTTCACAGGTTTGGAAATGCAAGTACATGGTGCCAAGAGTTCAGACTTTTGCATGGAGACTATTGAGAAGAGCATTTGCTACCGGAAAAAGGGCAGGTAAATTCTCCATTCATATCAGACAGGGAGGAATGCTCCATGTGCGAAACGATGGAGAACGAAATGCATCTTTTCTTCCTGTGCCCCTTTTCTAAAGCTGTCTGGTTTAGTCACCCGTGGTATATTCGGTCCGAAGTTCTTGCATCAAATAATCGATCTGTTTCAGACTTAATTCAGACCATTTTCACCTCTGGTCATCCTTTAGCTTCACTTGAATATATCATACATTTTTATGGTTCCTCTGGAAAGCGAGGAATGACCAACTTTTTTGCAGGAAAGATAATAAATCTTGGCAGGTGTTTGCTGCAACGCAGGGTATACTGAAGGTAGCCAAACTAGACGACAAGATTTAGAACAACCTACCCCAAGCTCTCGTTCAGCAGTCGGAAACACCCAAACTAGCTTCATCAGTCCAAGACCAAAGAAATGATATATACAGATCCAGTTACATCACAGTATCTACACATCAACCCTTCAGATGTTGCCTACTCCAGGGACAACCATCTCTGATCCATGGAGCATCCCAGGCACAAAGATCCTCATAGACGCTGCATGGACACAACATAACAATCAAGAAAGCCATCAGTCGCAGGTGGGGCTTTGAATATACATCCAGGTCGAAAGCGATCAGCGTTGTGCTCGACTCCTTATCTCAGCTATTTCACCCCCAGTTACTTCAGCACTACAGGCGGAAACTTTTGGTCTGCTACTTGCAGCAAATCTGGCGCACCACCTTCAGCTCCAACATGTCACCTTCTTCACAGATTGTGCGATCGGCAGCTACTACTCGTAACATCATTGAAGACCCAGGTCATTGGCAGATTAGACCACAACTTGTTGCTCTCTTCAGCAGCCCTTCCATCCATCGACAGATAATCTTTCACGTTCCTAGGGGTACAAACTACAAAGCTCACTTCCAAGCAAAACTAGCTACTAGGATGCAGGGCAAGCCTTTTATTATGAGATGCCTTTCTAGCACACATGACAATGCAGCCGGCACTTTCAGAGATGTAATCTCAGATTTCAGAGATATTGTTGAGATATTGTTGAGTTTAATGAAAAACCTTTCTGTTAAAAAAAAAGAAAAATCGGATAGCTTCCATTCCAATCACAACTTATTGCAGTTTTATAATATGGATGAAATTAAGACATGCATCGATCAGCCAGAGTTTATATGCTCAAAATCAACTTATACTAGATTAAATTACAGTACTTGTAGGTTCTAATCGACTAGTCGAAGATGCAGTTTTCCGGCCTGTTCATGGCCCATCCTTGGATCTCGTCTCTGAGCATGTCCTGAATCGACAATTCGCCCCGAACAATTCCGCAATAGAGCGTTCTAAGAAGGGGAGCATTGCAGAGCAAGAATTTGGCGAGTGTCCTCTGCGCCCTCCCGCCGTGGTAATGCGCAAAGTTGATCTCCCTCACTCGTTTCCTCAAGCACGGGATGATCACCGCCGGCGCGGCGAGGATCTCGTACTTGTTGCACCTCAGCTGGTGCGCGCGGACGAACTCCCGTCCTTGCAGTCGTGCCAGCTTTCACGCGCGTGCAACCCCTCTTTGCTGGGGTCCGTGTCCAGAGACAGCGAGAGCACCTCCAGGTTCGGGGCGTGCAGGAGGATCCTGCTCACGGCTGCGATGGCTGCCTCGCCGTCGCCGTCGCCGTGCGGGAGGAGCCCGGTTAGCTCGAGGTGGAGGAGGCGCCTGAAGGCAGGAAACGACCTTGCCAGAGCGTCGTGCTCCACGCCGCAACCCAGACGTGCAGACCGCAGGTGCAGATGCTTGGTGGAAGCGAGTAGCTGCAGAAACTTTCCCAATTTTGCGAGCTCCTTCTCCGTCGAGACCTCCTTGCCGCAGATATCGATCATGCACGACGTGGGTTTCCAGCGGCCGCCGCGACGAAGGGCCAGGAGAGGCGTGTCGGGCACCGCGCCGCGGTACTCCAGGGTGTGGAGCTTGTCGTTGACTTCAGCGACGACCAGGCTGTGGCAGCACCGGAGGGCGAGCTTGCGGAGTCGGCGGTTGTCATGGAGGTACAGCGCGGTCACCGTCCCGCAGGCCTCGAGCGTTAGGTCGGCCAGGCGCGGGCAGGCGTAGATGAGCCTCTGCACGTTCCGCTCGCAGTCGGTTACACGAACAAGGAGCAACGCCTCGAGGGACGGCAGGCTGATGGTGTCCGGCGGGGAGAGCTTGCAGGGGCCGAGGCTGAGCGACCGCAGCGCGGCGCTGGAGAAGAGCATCTTCGGGACGGTGTACTGCGGCCAGAATGAACTTTCGTCGTCGTCGGAGACCGACATGCGCCTCGGTCGGCTATTCACTTCCTCCTCCTCGTCGTCGGTGGATCGGATGCGCTTACGACTACCGGAGGCGCGGCAGAGGGAGTATGGACGGGAGCATACGGGCACGCGGCGGAGGCGAAGGTCGAGCTCGAGCCCTACAGGAGCAGGGGCGGCGTGCTTGAGGGCGTAGGACACCCAGTGGTCCACCGTGGAGGCGTCCTCGCGGCGGTAATGGTTCAGGGCGACGCGAAGCACGCGCAGCGGCGGCGCAGGTGCCGTAGGCACGAGGTGCCGCGCCAAGAGGGCGGCGGTCACGGTGGTGCCGAATGGCGGCTTCGGGTTTGGGTCGACAGGGCGGCCATAGCTCCAAGACCCATAGTCCTCATAGTCCGGGATGGGGCTCTCCGGCTGCTCCAGCGTGACGGCGTCGACGCCGGCGTAGACGTTGCGCCACCGGCTCGATAGCGCCGACGCGCGCCCCGCTTCCTTGGCCGGGAGGAAGGAGAGGATGCGCCCTAGCGTGGCGTCGCTGAGCTTGCTCAGCCGGTCCTCTCGCCGCCTCCGTCCGACCTGCATCGCGATAGCGTACGGCAACAAATCGATTAGCTACTCACGTCCACAGCACATTATATATTTGAATTTCGGAATTCTAGTCATCATACCGCCATACGTGTTCGTATTCGAATCGGACCGGGCATGACGGGACAGCGGCGGGCTGATTTATGGACAGCAAGTCCGTTTGAAAGCAGATTAGCTACTCCGTAAGTAAATTCAGTTCAGCTGATCTACTCCGACTCGGACTGGAACTCGATCAATCGCACGTCGAGCTCTACTCTAATACTACCGGAAGACGACGTACTGAATCCTTTATTACAACCGATTCGTGCAAGCAGATCCCAATAAGAGAATCGACACGATCGAAATCGCTTGATTCGTCGTAGCATGCCGACGATGGCCGCCGGCGGCGACCGGCTCTCTGACCTCAGCGACGACCTCCTGCGTCGCATCCTCCACTTCGTCCCCGCCCAGGAGGGTGCGTTCACCAGCGTGTTGTCCAGGAGATGGCGCCCGCTCTGGCGCTCCTGCGGCGCCGTCAACCTCGTGGCCCGCGCCCTCAAGGGCGACCACAACGACCGCTACTGCAAAGTAGCCCGCGGCCGCTTCTTCGCCAGGCGTGACGCCGTCGTCGCTGCCGCGCACAAGGCGCTCGACGCCGCCGCCGCCGCCGAAGCCGACGGCGACGGTCCCGTCAGGAAGCTCACCTTCCGCGTGGAGGCACACACCGAAGACAAGGTCCGCGACTTCCTGCACCGCGACGCGGGGTGGCGCAACAAGCACGACGTGTTCGCCGGGGTGCTCTCCCACCGTGCGGCGCGCCGCCTTGAGGAGCTCCGGATCGCCGCGGCGGACTCGGACGACGGGAAACCCATGCACTTCGAGACGTCCAAGTATGAGGCCTGCTCGAACATACATGGGCTCGGGATCTTCCCGCTCGCCGTAGGCTCCCTGCCGTCCAAGACCCTCCGCGTGCTCGAGATCACCAACTGCAGCAAGCTCGAGCAGACATCGCCGCCGGTGTTCTTCCCACGGCTGGAGTCTCTACGGCTGCGACACTGCAACATGCCTCTCAACAATCTCCAGGACATGATCGACGCCGCGCCGTTGCTAGCCATCATCCACCTTGATTCTGTCCTCCTAGAGTACGACGAGAAGCGCCATGGGAACGGGCGCGGAGACTCTCATCGTGACAATGCCCCGCCGCCGCTGAACCGCTCCCTCCGCTGCCGGACGGCCATCTCGCTGGTCATGGACAGGTGCTCCTTCAAGGAGGAGGGCACCCTGCAGATCTACGCGCCCATGCTGCGCCGCTTCCGGTACCGGGGAGTTCTCCGGCATATCTCGCTGAGCCCGCCGCCCCCGCATCTGGCACGGGCGGAACTGACTCTCACCGAGTACGGCTACGTACGACACAGAGACCCACGCGTCGCCCGCCAGAGCTTCTGGGGAACCGTCCGTGGCTTCAGCCACGCCAAGGAGATGAAGCTGAGGGTGCGCCACCTGGAGGAGATGGCCACCACCAACGAGAAGAGGCAGGCCAAGCTCCTCCCGGTGCTCCCCAGGCTCGAGCGCCTTCACCTCCAGGGAGTGTACATGGCCCCCGGCAACATGGCGGCAGCGGCGATCGAGAACCTGCTCCGCTGTTGCCCGGCGTTGCGCGATCTCCGGATCGACCTCAGCACGTCGCAGGAAGACGCCAAGAGGAAATTCCAGTACGGGCAAGACTTGTTAGAAAGGAAGCACCGCTCCGAGTTTGAAGAGTCCGTCCAATTCTTTGCCCAAGATGCCAAGGTTCTAGAAGAATTGTGCATCGACGCCGGAAACGAGAGGATACATGACCACATGAAACTCAAAGTTGAGAAATGGATAGCTAATTATTCATCATCCACCAAAAGAAGAAGGATCAACGACTCAGCTGGTGCAACAAAGCCGCGAGTATTGTCTCTTCCAAGATCGTACATTTGGGAAGAATTGGTGTAATTTGAGGCGTGACGGCGCGTGGGCGGGTGGAAGGCGAGGCGCGCGGCAGACTCCGCGCTTGGTCGGAGAGCGTCTCGTAGTCGTAGGCCTCGTGGTCGTGGACCTGAATCGATGGGCCGGTTGTGCACCGCGGTTCGGGGCCTTGGTCCACGTGCGGGCTCTGACCGGAACGTGCAGAGGTGCACCTGGGGTCCACGGGAAGCGAGCGACTCGGTACGGTAGACCCAATCGCTCGAGCGCCCGAGCCACCGTCCACGTTACCCGCGAAAAAAAAAAAAGAATTGGTTCTCGTCGTCGGTCCAAATTAAACGAATGGATGGATTCATTACTTTTTCCTCGCTTCGCAGTTCGCACGCTTGCTGTGCTGGGAATCCTTTATTTTCTTCTTTTCTCTCCCTTGCTTGCTTGCACTTTTTTTTTCTTCTTTTTTGATTGACGGGATGCGAGAACCTACTAACACAAGGAAAGCTCGATTCCTTGCTACTGCTCCATTTTTTCACTCGGTCTACCAATCGTACGCGCCACCAGAAAAAAAAAAAAAAAAAAAAGAGGAAAATACTAAACTCATCTACCTCACCAAAACCTGCATTGGCTGCAATCAAAAAAATAAAAAACTCGAAATTTTCGAATTGCCTTCTTGCATCACATTTCATATAAGTAAATACTACTCCCTCCGGTAACTTTAGAACTACATTCCAGTCAATTAAAAAAGATCGAAGAGGAGTACCTTTGTCCATAAAAGGATATCACAAGGTTGTGCAAAATTTAAACGCATCTAGACACCCGGCCTTTAATGTACAAATACATTCAAATTTGAACAAACCTCCATGACCTCTTTTTTTTTATCTCTCTACTATATAAAAGGGGAAGTGCTGCGCCTAGTCTCGCGCGTGTTTTGCTCGACGCCGGTTGCGGCGGCACAGTTGATAGTAGTACCGTCGGGGGAGAAATAAACAATGAAAGAAAGAAAGAAAGAAAAGACGGAGACTTTCAGCCCACCCGATCAATATATACGCGCGCGTCTCTTCGGTTCAAATCAAATCAAGCAAACCATACTCTTCAACTATCGATTTGCCTGTCCATTCGATCAACTGATTCACTGATGTATCCGTCCATGCATCACACAATGGGACCCTCCACCGTCTACGCTTTTCTCAACTACACGCGCCCTCCCTTCATCAATCTATAATATACTACTACCTGCTTACGTTACGTATGTGCTACAACACCTCCATCTAGCGAGCGGTCGCTTACTGGTTTACTTACACACACACGCGCGACCTACTCGCGTACTCATTTGATTAGTAATCAAACACCAAAGTGTCACTAAAGAATATTTAGTATTTACGAGACACCAAATTAAGTGTCAAATCTAGGGTTTTGAACTCTGGTGGGCCAGGGTTAATTCAAACACCACGTCTTTTTCTCTACCAAAATTTGCTAGTATAACAACTCAAACCCCCCCTCCATCTTCTCCAACATTCACCATCACGGCGTGGATCCTGGCAGCCCTCGAAAGTGATGCGGCGCAATAACAACGGACGGCGTCCCCCACAATAACATGATTCGCACGCGCCACCAGAAAAAAAAAAGAGGGGAAATACTGATTCGCCAATCAACATTAATCTCATGTTCATTTGGATCACTTCGCCTCCTTTGATGCCTGATTTTCTTTCCCAAAACTACTGATGATTCGCCAATCTAATTCTGCTACCTTGCTCCACACATACTTATTTACCTACCTCGTACGTGTCACGTACAACAACAAATAATACCTCACCGCTCCTACTTATTTTATGCTACTTAACCATCAACAAGGTTCAAGGTGAGAATGGGGGCAGATCCCGCACCTAAGGGCACCTAAGGTCAGAAAACAAACATATTTACAAACAAAAGAAACAGTCAATATGTATGTAATTCATGAACCAGATCATAGACAATTCGAGAGACAAAATTGAGCTAGATACCAGCTTACAAACTAAAGTAAAGTCCCAGCACAACACCTCACAATTCACACGGCACAACAGTACAATACTGAAATTATCATCACCGTGTATATTACAGAAAAAAACAAGGTACCTTTCGACGACCTTGCTGTGCCCGGGAAGCAAGGCAAACTCATCTTTGCCGGTCGTCTTGTAACGGGGCAGACAGAGGGTCTGCAACGAAAACAACTCAGTCCCCATCATCGAGTCGCTTCGCTGCTGGCCAAATCCTTCCCTAGTCAAAGGGCATCTAAATTAAATCAATACATGCCAACCCAGTACAAAGAACTGGGTATCAGACTAACTCTCAACAGCAGCAGCAAAACACAAATAGCACAGGATTTATAGCAGTAGCAAAACATCCGATCCCTCCCATCACAAGAATTATTGACGTGCACTATAGCGAATCGAATCGAAATTCACTTGTAGTGCATATGAAGATGCGGCTGCGCAAAACTTGCAAGTGAGATACAAATCCATCAGACAAAAACACGTTTTTCATCCAAAGCGGTGCCAACAATAAAGCGGTGACCATATTATCACTTTAGAGAGCCTGCAATTCCACCAAATAGCATTCATTGGGTGAAACAAAAGCTATTTGACAACTTAGCTAAATACCAGCACCAAAATAAAGTAAACTTCCAGCACAACTCACAATTAACACATGCACCACAGCGTAACATTGAAATTAACATCACCATCTGACATCTGTAATAAAAATTGCAGTTGCACACAGCAGTCAACATATTTCACAAACACAACAGGCTAGAAATCTCCATTATCATCAAGACATAGAGAGGAACCAGAAACTTTACCTAAACACAACATGGAGTCAAAGAACAAGCCAACCGCTGTCCTTCAGTCCTCCCAGTGATCCTCGAACAAGAACAAAGCATGGTCAGCGAAGCAAACACGTATATCATGGTATATTTGTCATGAACAGATGGTAACAGCAGCACAAGGAAGCTACAAATGCAGCTTTCGAGATAAACAGCAGCACAGGCACATAAATCCATGTAAATTCAACATTGACAGCTGCTATGCAATACACTGATTTTCACCCTCGCAGAGTTGCATGCACACGCATAAACAGTAAGATCCATTCATTTTAAAGGTCACTCTCCAGCATGATAATTTTCTGACAAACACATGGATGCTGATGAATTCTCAACTTTCTTTAACTGAACAGTGTCAAAGCAATTACAAGAGCTACAGGTGGATGGGCTTTAACCCATGCATAGACATTAATTAAATCTGAACATACCGAAAATTGCATGATTAATACACTAACCAGAACAGACCATAGCAACTAACTGTCCTCTCTAAATTGCTCAAACTATACATGTAAAGAAGGTTCACACAGAACTGATTTGCATCAATATGCAACTAAACGTGCCAACTATTTGCGATTCTACTTCACTTTTTTCCTGGGGCTACAAAATCCATGTAGTTACATCAAGGAATTGGTCTCACCTGCAGCTACAAATCCCTGTTGCTCGCTATAACAACAGAATTTTTTTTGAAACGTTAACAGAAATTACATGGGTAATAGTACTAATCAGCAGCAGACCATAGCATCTAAATGCCCATTCTGAATTTCTCAAAGTATATATGCACAGATGTTTTTCATACAGCTGATTTGAACCCATGTGCAACCAAAGCGTTAAAAGGAGATGCATTTCTTCTCCCTTGAAAAAATCCAGCTACAAACATGGGCAGGAGATTGAGGAATTGGTCTCACGTGCTGCGTTGTACCGCTGCATCCAGCGGCACGGCCATCAATCCCGGATCCCTCCTCCGGCTACCTGCACAAGAAGAAGCGTTCTTTTAAGATGAGGCAGAAGAGGATTGGGGGCTGCGGGTTGGGGCACGACTCCTACCTCCAGCAGCACCTGCTGTTGGGCATCACGGCGCCGGCGACGCCGCTGTAGGGCTCCTCCCGCACGGCCATGACCTCCGGGCACGAGGTCACGGTGGTTGGGGGCGCACGGGGACGGATCTGCAGGGCCACTACGGGGAAGCGGAAAATCAGGAAGTGCCGCGCCTGGTCTCGCGCGCGTTTTGCTCGACGCCGGTCGGCAGGCCGGCGACCTGGGTATCGCGGCGGCGCGGTTGAGGCTCGATTGGCGCGGGACATGACTGGCGGACGGAGGGGACAAGGGGAGCACTGGGGCCGTCGGGGGAGAACGGCTGGGATGGCCGCCGGCGACGCAGGCGGAGACGTGGTTGCCGGCGGCAGGGAGGGGGTCGGGGAGAAAATGCGTGATTTTGGCAAGGTGCTGTGGGTGGGAAGTCGTGTGTTGTTGGGTGGGGCTCCGTGATTTTGGCTCCAAATTGTATTTTCCATCTGCACTTCTCTTTTTTATACTCAGCGTGTCTAATTTCGTCCATGCCGCTGGGTAGCTAGCTTCATGTCACCATATGTGCATGCATGTCCATGTACCACACCACCAGTACTGCACACCACGCCATGAAAAATTTGCACCCATGCTTATATACATGTATGTGTGCACGCCATTGCATTTGTCATGCGCGGGGTAGCTTCCAATAGATTGTTCTCGGAAAAAGTTCAGCCGAGCTGGGCGCGACGAGTAAAGGGACAACCCACATTATAGCTAGGGCATGCAGAATCATGGCATGTCGATGGTCGAGGGCCTACAGAGCCTAGTCCACGCCACATGCATCGGATTGATGCTCATGTCAAAACTACGCCTCGAGAAACCTTGACCTAAACTGGTAGACTCTAGCTAGGGAGAACCCCATGACACCGAATGTGTTCCCACTTGAATAACCAAAGAAGATGTATAGACACCAATCATAAGAGCACCAATGAGTGATGATGGATAGGCATTTGATAGTCGAGACTACAAGATGATGACTCTAGGCTGCTATCGACGAAGCCGAAAGATAACGCATGATCGAGACCAGACGAGTCGGCATTATAGTTGGCCAAGTGCACACACGTCGGCGATGTAGTGTTGAAGGCCTTGCAATGTAAATAAAATGAAGGTTCTTGTCAAAATATTGTCGTGACAATTAAAAGGGTCTTTTTGACACATGGCCTAAGTGCGCATGCGCTGCCACCGACGGCGATGGAGTAATATTGACATGGAATCACCTCATCTTTGGACCCAATGCTAGAGGTAGAACTCTTGAGGACCACCGATTAGTTTTATTCATGCTACTATGACCAACTCTAGCATACACTAGAGAAAAGTCAAATGGAATCACCACTTCACTAGAAAGAGGGGTAGACATCATAGTGCCCATTAAGTAGGGTTTTTCATGCTCCTTTAACCTCTAAATAGACAGAGAGAAAAGTCACATGGAATCACCACTTTCCACTGAAAGCTACGAGCTAGATGTCACGTGATCCAATGAATAGGGTTTTTCATGTTCCTTTGACCAAACTATAAAACAGACAAATAGAAAAGTCACATGAAATCACCCTACATGAGAAAACACTCCATGAGAACCAAAGGCTTGGCCTTCATATTCCAAGAAGGCATGCATGGAATAATCGAAACCTATAGGCTGATAGCAACCCTGCATGAGAACCAAAGCTTAGCATGGTGGCTTGGACGAGATGATGAGTCCCATCCCGCCTGCGTTGTCCCCGGTACTCGCAACCTAGGGGGGTGCTCACCCATCTCTTAATGACAAACTGAGGGGCCAACATCCTCTGGCCTAGTTTTAGATGGCAACCATGCATGCATGCATCTAGGTGAGGAACATACGAGTATTGTACATACATATGTGGCTTTTGCTCAAGGAGTGGCATCGCCCAACACCATCCCAAGCTATCTAGAGTGGGCAATAACAAATTCATAATGTGAAATACAATTCTATGTGCTACCAGCTAGCTATCAGCTTTCTCAATAACAAATTAATCTCATTTTATTCTCCGAGCGAGGCCATGACATATGCATGGTTATCAGAAGAGTCCATATATCCTGGAGCCGAGGATGTTGGTGGTGTTGAGGAACGGGTGCACTCGACGTCGACGTAGTCCGCCTTGGTTGGTTTATGCCTCGAACATCTTTGATGTGAATCATATGCTTGGTAGACATTGTTAAAGTGGCGTCCCCGCCAACAACGAGCGTTGGGCCCGGAGTATAATGAGAATGGGTGAGCTTCACATCTTTCTAGTCATCTCGCCTATGTGTCCTTGTGCCGGTCCATGTCGCCATCCACTCCGCTGCAACTGCCTCTAAGCAACGATATGTGTCCATCAACGTGAAAGGGGCATGGAAGAGCTCTGTTTGGCCATCAACTTGGACTTGGTGTAGTCAATTCTTCCCTGCCTTTGTGTTCGGTCTCACTCCACACTGTCGTCTAGGCCAGCATCATGTCGACGCCGCCATCGGTTCGCATCCCTTCCCTTCTATAGTGGAGCTAAAGCAGGAGCCACATGAGAAGATGATGACTTGGTAGAAGAAATTGTGGCACGGACAACAGACTTTGCTCTAGTGCGAGGAAGACGAATGGGAAACGAGGGAAGGGTAATTTTGGGAGGTTAGCGCCAAAAGGCACCTGCGCCTTGTTCTTTGAGGAAAATTGGAAAAATTTATACGCCTTAAGCTATAAGACGGAGGAAGTATAGTATATGAACGAGGCCGATTGATGCATGACGGCGTCGCAAACACCAATAGCAGAATACTCCTTATGTATATAGAGTAGGAGCTAGGTAGTGGCTGCATGATCCATCGTGTATATACTTATTCCATATAGTATTGGTTCATAGCAGCTGCTAGTACTTCCTCTGTCTCGATGCATGACTGAATGTATTGAGCTTGCATGGAGGAGGAGCACGAGCTAGCTAGGTGTAGAGGGAGCAAATCTCTATCATGCTGAATCAATTGCCCCATTTAATTAGGCCATGCCAACCGCCAAGCGCCAAGGAGCACTCCGCCGCATGAACAACCAACAAAATTTACCCAAGAAATAAAACATGAGAATTGGAGCCGTCACAGTAATTCAGATTTTGGAGGGAAAGCCCTATAATCCAGGAGTTACTTCACCTAAATCGTCTAGCACCAATTAATCTCTCTCCCCGCATACCGAGCGCGCTCTCTCTCTCCCCCCGCTGCCGGCACAGTGCCCAACCAAACCCAACAGCTCGCCGGAGCCTCCCCCGGTCGAATCCGCCGCAATCCCGCGCCTCCAATCTCACTACCATAGCGCCGCCCCTGGCGGACGCTGTCGATGACGAATCAGGCCGCTCCTCCTCGACCTTGTACGCGGCACGGATGACCTCCCTCGTCGCTGGTATGGTCCAGCGGCATGTAGGCCGACCTGCTTCACATCTTTCTAGTCAGCTCGGCTATGTGTCCTTGTGTCGGTCCATGTCGCCATCCACTCCGCTGCAACTGCCTCTAAGCAACGATATGTGTCCATCAACGTGAAAGGGGCAAGGAAGAGTTCTGTTCGGTCGTCAACTCGGACTTGGTGTAGTCAATTCTTCCCCGCCTTTGTGTTCGGTCTCACTCCACACTGTCGTCCAGGCTAGCATCATGTCTTGGTAGAAGGAATTGTGGCACGGACAACGGACTTTGCTCTAGTGCGAGGAAGACAAACGGGAAACGAGCCGAGGGGTAATTTTGGGAGGTTAGCACCAAAAGGCACCTGCGCCTTGTTCTTTGAGGAAAATTGGAAAAATTTATACGCCTTAAGTTGTGAGATGGAGGGAGTATAGTATATGAATGAGGCCGATCGATACATGACGGTGTCGTAAACTCGTAATGCATACTCCGATAGCAGAATACTCCTTATGTATATAGAATAGGAGCTAGGTAGTGATTGCATAATCCATCTTGTATAATAATTTCATAGTATATTGGTTCATAGCAGCTGCTAGTACTCCCTCTGTCTCGATGCATGTATTGAGCTTGCATAGTTGCATGGAGGAGGAGCACGAGGGATTGGGCTATATCAATTGCCCCATTTAATTAGGCCATGCCAACCGTCAAGGAGCACTCCGCCGCATGAAGAACCCAAGAAATAAAATATGAGAATTGGAGCCGTCGGAGTAATTCTAGGGAGATGCAGATTTTGGAGGGCAACCCTATAATCCAGGAGTTAATGGACGTCCGGAGTTAATTCACCTAAATCCTCTACCCCGCCCGAAGTTAATTCACCTAAATCCTCTAGCCCAATTAATCTCTCTCCCCGCATACCGAGCGCTCTCTCTCTCTCTCCCTGCTGCCGGCACAGGGGCAGTGCCCAACCAAACCCAGCCGCTCGCCGGAGCCTCCCCAGCCTCGCCGCCTTCTCCCCCCGGTTGAATCCGCTGCAATCCCGCGCCTTCAACCTCACTACCATAGCGCCGCCCCTGCCGGACGCTGTCGACGACAAACCAGGACGCTCCTCCCCGACCTCGTACGCGGCACGGATGACCTCCCTCGTCGCCGGTATGGTCCGATGCCATGTAGGCCGACCTGCTTCCCGGCTCCAATGTCAAAGACGGCGATGGACTGGTGCTGGCCGATCCGCCGCGCGCGCCGGCTCGGGATGGACCCACTGACATGGACAAGAATCCGTTGCCGGCGCGGGAGATGGAGTCCCTCCTCCATGGCTCCGGTCCATCTCCTCCTCCTACTCCATGTATTCCTGCTCCTGCTTACCACCGGCCATGTCCCCGACATGCTGCTGCCGGAGGACTCCGCAACCTGCTGCTGCCGCGCCAGTGAGGTACATCTCCTCCTACTCCATGCATTCCTGCCCAAATTCGTTTATTTTTTCCCATGTTGAATGCATACGGTGTGCTATGGATATTGTCCTTGTACGAATTCAACATGCTTATTCCTTTTGCTGCTTGTGAATTGATGTATGAATTTAATGAACGGATGAACACATCTTGTCTACATAGGCAGTGAGTGTGCTCAATTTTTCTGCTGCCTATGAATTGAATCGACGGTACTGAAAACTTGTCCTTTTCAGGTTCAAACCATGCCAGCGTTGAATGGCACCAAGCCGTGGGTACCGGGAGATGACTTCGAGGGGGAACCAGGATGAACCAGAGGAGCAGGCGGACGTCATCGGCCACACCCACAAGTGCTGATGCGAGCCGCAACGGTGTGGCTGCTGATCGACAGGTACTAGTCGTGGAGAGCACCTCAGCTCCTAGAAGGTTACCATTGCTAATTATTCTCTTCATTTCTGATTGTTGAATTTCTAGCTTGCACCTATCCTAAACTTGTAAGGTGCCCTAGAGATGATAGAGAAAGGGTGGTTGGTTCAGCTTGACTTCCTCCACTTGGACGTCGGGTACAAGAACGACTATGAGGTGCCTCCCATTAGTATCCTTAAGTTTTTGTTCATCTCTTTTGGTAAAATAAATGGGAGTCCTGTTGCCGCTTAGATCTATGTGTTTAATTAATGATCGTTTGTCTATCTGGTAAACAAGGGCCTCGATGGTGTAGATAATAATCTTAGATTGGATGATTATTGGCAACAGCTCGTTAATGTCCTTGTGTTGTAAATTAATATCTACACTACTGATAGGTGCAGCTGGAAGACACGACAATAGTAGCACTAGTATTTCTAGACACTTTGATTGTATTATCATCATGTTCTGATTATCCTCTTCCATTGTCATCATAGAATGTCCTCAAGGCGGTGACAGCGGTGATGGCACCTCGGTTAGATGAAGGAATGTCAGGGCGCCCAGGTAGAGGACGGTGACTTCCTCCTCCTCCACTTGGATGATGCCGCCGCCGGGGACAAGAACAAACGACTAGGTTGCCTCCCCCTACCGGCCATTATGTGGCTGCCCATTGTGAAACTTAACAATTTGGTGGTTGCTGATTTACCTTGTTGCTCTCCAATGGCTAGGTTGTACTGGGTTGAGTATGTGGTTTTGGTTTCTAATACTTTATTCGTTCCCATCTTTTGGTCACTAAATGGGTCTGATGCTGCTTATTTAGGTGTATGTGCTAAATTAATGTTATGTTTATCTATCTAGTAAAAGATGGTCCGCATACTAATTATGGACTTGTAGTGGTATCGATAATAATCTTACATTGGTCAATTATTGGTAGCAGATAGTAATGTTGATTGTGTGGTTTTGGTAGCCTTAAGTAAATTCATCTCTTTTGGTGAATAATTTGGACTATTGCTGCTTTTAGGTGTATGTGCTCATTTAATATCTAATAAATGGGGATCCTGCTGCTAATGCAGTAGTAATGTTGTGGATAATAGTCTTAGATTTCTCAATTATATATATCCATCAACACTTTGAATTTTCCTTTGTAATTAAGTAAAAGATGGTCCGCATACTAATTCTGGACTTGTAGTGGTATCGATAATAATCTTACATTGGTCAATTATTGGAAGCAGAATAGTTATGTTGATTGTGTGATTTTGGTAGCCTCAAGTAAATTCATCTATTTTGGTGAATAATTTGGACTATTGCTGCTTACGTGTATGTGCTCATTTAATATCTAGCTAGTAAATGGATGGGGATCCCGCTGCTAATGTAGTAGTAATGTTGTAGATAATAGTCTAAGATTTCTCAATTATATAGATCCATCAACACTTTGAGTTTTCTCTTCTAATTATTTTCTTCATTTGTGATGATAGATTTTCTTGCTGCCACTTGTCTTGAATATGGACGGTGCCTTCGAGCTGAAAAATGGGTGGCCGAGTTGCTGCTGCTACTTAGGCTTTCATACGATGGGATGTTGTTGTTGACCGCTTCAACACGCCGGTGAGCCTCGCTCTCCCAGACCCACCTTTTGTTGAGGGAGTCTGCGACTTTTTTTTCTGTGTGGCGAAAACTAAACCTAGCAAAAATTGCCTGCTCTTTGTAGAAGGTTCAGGTTTGGGTGCGGTGGTGCTTGTATAGCCCACTGCCGGTAGCGGCGGTGATGGCGTTGCATGAAGGTCTAGGAGGGTGCCTAGGTACATAACGACGACTTCCTCCTCCACTGGGGCGCACGCTGCCTCACTGGGACAAAAACAAACCACTAGGTGCCTCCTGCTGCCTACCATTTACTGACCGATTATTCCATGGCTGCCTATCTTGCAACGCAATCTTGTTTTGTGGTTGTGATCTTACTTTGTTGCTTGTAGGTTGGGGTCTTGAATGTTTGTTTTTAGTATACTTAAGTTCATACACCTCTTTTTGCTACATAAATGGGACTGTTTCTACTTAATTGTATGTGTTAAATTGACTATAGTAGTTCATCTTTCGAGTAAACGAGAACCTGTATACTAATTCTGGAGTAAGCATGCTGTACATGATAATCTTAGGTTCCTTGTGTGGCAGAAACTAAATTAATGTCCTCTTGTCGTGAATAAATCTCCACTTCATGCATATTTACAAAGGCAGTAGCACTAGTAATTCTAGATACATTAACAGTTTGAGTATTCTACTGTAATTATTCTCTTCATTTGTGATAACAAAATTTCTTGCTTTCACTTTTCCTCAATTTGGAGGGTGCCTTGGGCTAAATAATGGGTGGCGGTCGGTTGAGGACGAATTCCTCCACTCGGACATTGTCGCGAATAAGAATGACTTTGAGGTGCCTACCGCTGCCTTGTTTAAAAGCATCATGGTAGCTTTTCGGTAGACACTTTTGGATCATGCTTATTTACCTCTCACTTCTCTGCATGTCAGTTTTCTCGTGGAATGTGGATGGTATGCCAGGCAATGAAAACTTTGGAATATTTTATCATTTTCCACACTTTTCTCCGAACCTCTATTATTTGCCACATGACCCCCACATGTTGGTCATGTGGCAAATAATAGAGGTGCAAAGAAAAGTATGGCAAATTATAAAATCCCCTGAAAATTAAAATCAATCTCAAAATTTTACTTGACGAAAAAGGTCTTTGGCTATCAGCCTATCTAGCAGTACTGTTTGGTTTTATATAAATAGTAAATATGAAATTTGTCTTCCTTTGTGAATATATCAGCGATAAGATACCACATATTGATTGACTTCAATTCATGTGCTTTTTTTGTCTTTTTAAAATAAATATATGGTGTTTGCTGGGTGCATTTTTGTTGTTTTAATTTTTTAGTGTAGAATTAACCCAGATTATTATGTGTATCTGTCCCTATGTAGCTTGACAAACTGCTACCACTACTGGATATTTGATTTTCCTTTCCATAGAGCTTTTTGTGTACACAACGGAACATGTTGACATGATCAGTAGTCTTTTTTTCTCTTGATTATCACTTGTGACTATATTCTCAGGTTGTAATATCATTATGTTTTTAAGTGCAAACTTTATCACTATTCTCTATGTGTATGGTGTTATCTACATGTACAACTGTCAAAGTATTTCGTTGTGGATCATATATTGACAAGAGATGTGATGTTTTCCTGGTTGTTTATAAAGCCGGTGGGGGCTACATGGGTCTAGATAAGTACTGTAGATTTCTTTAGAGCAGCTGTATTGTAGATTTTCAGCCTAGTAATGCAAGGTTCAAATGTATTTCTTGTCAATATCCAGAGAAGTATCATGCCTAGAGAAGGTTGGGCTATTTATTTCGGATCCAGACGTGAATGTATCAGTTTTTTTTGGACCAAACTCTATTTTGTTTTCTAATCAGTATGTATTTTTTTATCAGGGAATCTGGAAGAAACACTTGGGTAGTCCTCCTTAATCCGAACTTACCAATCATGTATGACCACCACTCTCGCGGCACTGCTGGCCATCCTCATGTGCCTTTGTTCTCACTGGTGGTCTTGGTTGTCCATTGGCTTTGACCACCTCCTCGGCGACGCAACCACTATAGCGGTTGCGTTCACTCCTTCCGGTGAGCTCCTTGGGGTTTCCGTATTCTGTGCTCCACCATGCGGTGCTGCTCCTATTCATTCATCTTAATTTGGATTTGGTCATGGTACTGGCACGTGCTATTATATTTGCTTTGCTATGAGATGTTTAGGTTTAGGGATTGTCTGTTTGTCCCTACATTGAGCATTTTTAGCTGTTTGTTACGATTTCTGTGTAGCAAGTCTGCAATTTTACAATACAGCGGGCTTCTAGTGGGTGACAAAATTTATCAACTTCAAGGTAGTGGATTATGTTCATGTAACCATATAAAAAGTTTTTCTTAGTTTATATACTTTGTAATTTTTGTAATCAGGAGAAAAAACTTGTAGCTTTGTGAGGAAAACAACTTAATATTTATGGAGAGCTTAAGTTGCTTATGCAATCTATAGCTTTTAGATGCATTGAGTTACTGCCTTTAATATTTACCTTTCTATAGGTGCCATTTGTGCATTAATATGGCTAATTGATCTGGATATAGTCTATCTAGTTAGCTGATGGTTTGATCAATTCATGACCAATTGAGCATATATGTTGTGCATTTGTTTTGCTGGATGCTTTGAGTTAAATTGAGCTTGTGTGTGCACTATGCGTGTGATGTTTGGTACTGGAAGATAAACTCTCGGTCTAGCCTCGTCATGTTTCTTTTGGGTTGGAGATGGCCAAGCTCAAAAGCTAGGCCACCATGATGCATCTTATTAATCTCCTTGCATTCATTTTCTTCTGTTTCGAATTGTATCAATGCAGGCTAATATGATTCACATCCACTAAACTTGTCTCACATAATTGTCTGGAACGTTAATCTAGGAAGTTGGATTTATGTGCGAATATTTTCATCTTTTTTGTACTGCTAATGGTATGCCTAGTGCATTTGCTTTGCCATAGTGCTATGATTACTTGTTTTCACTCATGTTTAGAGCTAATGCTTGTTACTTGCACTTCCAGCTAAATATAATATCTCCTATGTAGTTGTCACCAGTGAACTCTGTATAGAAGATGGTCTATTCTTTTTTCTTTTGACCTGGAGATTGATGGTCCATTCTCCTTATACTAGTGATGTGTTTGAATTCGGAAAGCTGGTCAGTTTGATCTTTTTCGACCACTAGAGCTACTGGACATTAAATGCTTGATGATATCCTTGTGATAGTACAGCAGATGGTTTTCACAATTCAGAGTAGGCATGATCAAAATATTTAAGTTTCGTGTCTAGAGAAAGTTGAGCCATTTTCTGAATGCATTACTTTCTAGGACAACATTATCTTGTATCATTGTGTATTTGATGCTTCATGGCTGCGTGTATAGCCTTGTCGTGTTTTTTTGGGTCAGAGATGGTCAAGCTCAAAGCTAGGCCAGCAGGCTGCATCTTATTAATCTCCTTGCCTTTACTTTCTTCTATTTTGAATTATATTTATGTAGGCTAATATGATCCATGTCCACTACAGCCGAAATTGCGGTTGGAGCTGTTGCTACTGGCGTCTTCTGGCAACCATGAGCTACTGCATGGTAATGCTTCCTTCTATAGTATGTGCATATGCATGGCGTGGCTTCAAATGTTTGTGGTTGATTGGCATTTGATTCAGCTATTTCAGCAGTATAGATGGTTGATCGTTGCATGCATAGTTCAGTGGTTGATGAATGAGGATGTTCCTGTCACAATTCTGATGTTTCAGTTACTACTAGGAAAAGACATTTTCATACATAGTTTGATATAATACTTGATTTCATTAGTTTTGAAGGGATAAAAGCAAGCATATTTCTAATTTGTACATAACATATACCAATTAAGGATGTCCCTGAATTCTCCATAAGAGCGATAAGACAGACCTTTTTTTTGCCGGCTCGCATGCACGTGCTAGCCATGGTGAACTCATCCCATCTGGACATATTTCATAGGTACTTGTAGTATGGGCTTGTAGTTAAGCTGATACGTCATGCTTGTGATTGTTATTTCCTTGCAACATTAAATCTTCCACTTGTTTTACTCGTGCCATGACAGAAAGGAAAAAACATTAATTGACCTTTTAGTTTTGCCCGATCAAACCAGAGTTCCAACTTAGTGCAAAACGTGAGTTTGCATTCGAGAATGCATCATCTTTTGTTCCTTTTACACTTTGCAGATAACTTGATCATTTCTCTTACTCTAGTGCAGCCGTACCTGATGCTCATATTTTGCATGTAATCATAAACTGAACCCAACTTTGGTCCTGCATGTCCACATAGATTCAGACATATTTTTCAGGGTGCCCATGCTGCAGGTGTGCCTCAAGGCCTGGCCCGCTGAATACGATCGAGGATAGAATCGGCTGGCGGCGAGCATGGCCCTTGGGTCCCTTTCTGGTATGAACCATCTAATCTAGTTCCAGTTATAAATTTTTCGATGAGATTTATCGGGCACACAAGCATGATGCTGGATCGATTCCAGGCGTTGGAATTGGAACTAGATGCTCAGCTTCTTCGCAGCAAGTCTAAAAGAAGTTGATATGTGTGTCTGTCTTTGGTCTGGACTGCTTGATCTGCAGCTTTAGCTGCCAGAACTGCAGAAAGTTAAAGGACCTGCTCTGTTTTTGCAATTGTCTGGCATACAGCTTCAATAACTACTTGAAACTCAGTTCTATACTTGCCCCTACTTTTATTTGACTGAGCCGAACTGAGCTGATGGTTTCTGTCTACAATGTTTTCATGTATGAGAATGCACGTACTAAAACTATGGCTTGGTTAGCATCATCTATCTAGTTTTGCATCGGTGAAGCTTTCCTCCATTTGTTGGGTCATGTTTACATAGAACATGAATCCATTTTTTTGCTTGCCTGTGCAAAGTGTAGAGGAATCTTGGCTAGAAGTGCTGATCAGACTAGTGTTGATTGTTAGGAGTGGGCATCATGCTCAGCTACTCTGTTTTGATTATTGAGCTTAGAGGATATTTCATATATAGGACATCTTGATATTGGACTGTTGTGTGTCCATAAATTTCTGCAATCTGTGGGACATATTTATCAAACACTACATGCTTCAGGCATCCATGGATTTCTTTAGTTAATTTAGCAAGTCAAAACTTCCAATATTTGCTAAGACTCCTATTCTGGTCATTTAATATAGACACACATTGATATTATGTTAACAACTCTTGCCCTTTCAGGTTCTTGTCGGCTCCTGGAGACACGCAATAGTTGTCCAGCTTGGGGAAGAAGTGATGGGGGCTTCAGGTGCATGTTTTCGGGTACCCAGGTGGTGCCCAGTCCACCTCATACCAGTGTAACCCAAGTGTGGATGGCGGCATTAGAGAGAACCCAATACATTGACCTCCTATTGTGATGAGTGGCCATCTTGCATGCTCATTTGGTATTTTTTTCATGTCTCTGGGATGGCATCCAGCAGCACAAGAACTGCTCGCAAGGACTCGGGAGTGATTGACTTCAGCACAAACTGACCAATACAACCATGATGAAGTTAGACGTGTAACTTCTAGGTCAGGACCCAATCAAGAGCGTTTCCTACTCACCTTTCTTAGTCCAGTTGCTGCAGGCGGTGGACAACAGAGATTATTCTTCTTAACGACAAAGGGGAAGCTGCAAAAAAAGCCGAGTACTATACCTGTTTTGGTTGGTACTACAAAATCGTGCTGGAAACTGCACAAAAGGAAAAGCTGTGTGGCGTTTGCGGTGGAGGCTGGTGTGGAGAGGGTGCCAACCAAGGGGCTCGGGAGTGATTGACTTCTATATACGTTTGTAGCTCTGGAATTAGAATGATGGTTGATCTGGGTTGCTAGTTTAGATGATATGTTGTTCACAAGTATAGTAGTATGAGTGGTGACGTGCATGTATAGCGAGATGTCTTTGTTTCGATTTGTCATGTCCAAATTCAGTTGGTTTCCCCGATGCTACTTGAGCACCCTTGATCCAATCTATCATCAGCTCTTGAATAATATTTTTGATGTATACTATAGTTTCCTGGATGTATCTTGAGCTTGACATTGTACATTGTTAATGCATGGTACCTTGTAAATGGATGGTTCTTAGTTCTCATGAGTTGATTTCTGGTCGTTCAATCAAAGGAGGGAAAGCGAACAGGCTGGTGAACAATTAAGTCAAAAGAAAAAAATCTTAGTCTTGCTGGCGCTTACATTACATTAAACTATTAAGTACGTACTGCCTTAAGTACTTACTCTGCTGCCATATCGGTTTGATGGGATCACTACAAAATTAGGAAAATACTGTTAAGTACGTACTGCCTTCTCTCTATTATACACTCAAAATATCAAGGATACAGATCGATCCACAGCAAGGAGGAAGCACAGATGAGTCCAGGGAGGGGAATAGAGAGGAAGGGGACACGTGAATAGCTGACTTTGGCTCATCTCCCTGCTGCCTCGGTCTCCTGTGTTGCTTGCACGAGGCTGAATTGGCCACATCTTGCATTGGGTCCATGACAAACACCAAGAAGGTAATGACTAATTTGGTCACATCATGGCATCTCCTAAAACTGCTCTCTCCCTAGAAATTTGTTATGATCTGCATGCATAAAAACCCGAGAAGTTATGACTAATGCACATCATGGCTGCAAAGTGGGCCTAGGCTTATTGTTGGCCTCCCCTAATAAAACGGTACAGATTACAAGAGATTTACAACCCGAGAGGTTATAGGGAGTAAGATCCTGGAGAATAGGTCAACACCAGAGAAAATGAGCCGCACCAACAATTACTCCAAGAGAATGAATGCATGCATGGCCGCTTGATTCTGCACTAGCTCGCTTAATTAACAGCTAATTTACCGGGGTGTTAACTCGCCAGGTCACCGATCCGCGTGACACCATAGACCATGGTTATCTCAGCCCTCCATCAAGTGATTGATCTGGAGGAGACGAAAGGAGAGAACCGAAATGTCATGTCCTTCCCGCCCCTGTTTTTTCCTTAATCAAAGCTCTAAGCTGCCTTCCCTTTCTATAAGTACAATTCCACTGTCAGCCACCGCGTGTGGATTGCGCGTGTGACTATGACTTAGACTTTGACTTTGTCGAGGAGAGGAGAGGAGAGGAGAGCCGACGCTATGCTCGTCAAGACGTGGTCGCCGTCGACTAGATCTCCGGCCCATCTCCGGTGAGGCAAAGATTTGTTAATAGAATTTTCTTGCCATCCTAGTACTAGCAGTACTGACGTCTTTTCTAAAAGGAGAGCGAAGGAGATAGCCGGCCAGGACTGGATCTCCGGCCAACTGATGATGGTGCCGTGGGCGGCAGCGCGACATCGAGCTGAGTCGTATTCCTTTTCTTTCTTCTGATCGAGCTCGACGCACACATCAGGTCCGTATTTTTCTATCCCCTTTCTTTTCTAGTTTTCTAGACTAGAGTCTCTCTCTCGTAGTGCTAGCTACTTGGCTAGATTGCTGGGCGGATGCAGGTAGCTCATCATGCAGACTTCTAAGAAATAAGAAAACCTTATAGATTGCTGGGCGGATGTAGGTAACATCAAAGGAGGTACTGATCTTTCACTGAACGACAATTTTCTTTTTTTCTACGAGTGGTAGTCTCTTGGGCCTTATTTGCTACTGGAGGTTTTGTAGGATTAGTGGGGATAATCTCCACAGACGTGGGATCTCACGGGAGCACGAAAATTTGCGTCGCGGGACTTGTCCTGTTGCCTGCCAGGTTTCGCTAACAGTAAGGCGCTTGATTTGTAGTCGCGTCCAAAGTAAATGGGGCTGTTTGGATTGAGCCTGAACGTGCCCTGCCAATATTTGGCTGCCAATATTTCTGGCGACAGCGATTTCGCCACCGTGAGTTCGCCCAAGATTTGGCGTCAAAATGCACTGCAAGCGATAGGTTGGCTTGGGCTGGCCAAATTCTTGATTGCATTGTGAAAACAATAGGAAATTGAGATGCTTGCTACCATAGGACATAGCTAAAGTTATAAGTCAGTGTCAATTTTTTTGTTATACCGCACGAACTATGCTGACCGTATCAGTTTGAGCATGATACCCATTTTAATTAGGTCCGCGGAGAATCATAAAGTCATCTTTTGTTGGCTGGACGTGGAATTGAACTTCTCATGTTATTGTTAAACACCGGGACACCATCTGCATTACATTCAATGTTAATTCGATCTCTACATAACACCGTGTTATGAATTTTTTTGACTAGTCATTCAAAGGTTTGGTACTTTGATATGTATATTCAATATGAATGTGCGTGCTGCAATTTCAAAATTCTTTTCATGTGTGTGAATGGAAATTTTAGTTGAATCTACCTTTTGCCTATATATGTAGGCAATACGAGATAACATCCCTTTTTTTGCATCTTCTCATGATGCGATATAAGACAATGTAAAAAAGAAAAGCATATATGTGAGTTTATTAATCCTAACTTGATATAGATATATGCCACCTATTAACGCATTGTAATTCAAAGTTTTCAAGTTGTATCAACCGCCTCTATTGTCTAAATTCTTCTTAAACATTTTTACGGTTCTTTCCTCTAAAATGGACGGGTGCGGCAAAGCGTGCCTTTATGGTCTAGTTTGATACCTAAAATGAGTCGAGTCGCTACATATGCGCTTGCACTCTAAGTCAGGGAGAGATCTCTGCATTTAAACGGATGGATCCATGCGATGCGAGTAGTTTGCAAGATTTGTTTTCTTAAAGTGTCGGTGACGTCTTTAGAATGAGAAGTAAGCTCATTCTTGTCATAGTGAAAACAAATACGGATAGCTTCCATTCCAGTCACATACTCACATC